>NC_071992.2:136600984-136904015 GCF_028885655.2 Pongo abelii | reverse complement strand
CTGGAGGACGCTCCATGCTTCATTGGACCAATACAGTTTTATTGTGCACAAATTTGGAAAGACTATTCATTGTAAACTAGGAAGACTGATCAAGATGAGCATGGCACTGTGACATCTCATGCATGTTATTTCATTTCATCTTTTCAATAATCTCAATAGACAAGTATATTGAGGCATTCTACAGATAAAGAAATCGAGGCTTAGGGAGTTTAAGTAACTTACCTAATGCTTCACAGCCAATAAGTCATAAAGCCAATCTGAATCCAATAAGTCATAAAGCCAGTCTGAAAGTCATAAAGCCAATGTGCATTCCAGCATGCATCTTTTCAAGTGGCGAGAATATGGGCTGCTGAAAGAACTACTGCACAGCCAGCCAGGAATGGAATTTCTTTACTCTCTATCACTTTCTCTTCTGGAACATGCATTACACTGGATCACGTTTTGATAAAATGAGGTCAAATAACAAATTAGGTCAAAATGCGTGTATTTGAAGTTCAGTTAATGCCAGGTAATGGAGATATATAGGTATAAAATCACCCCATGACCTTGTTGAGAATCGTGAGTTGTCCCCCAGGGATTTGAAGGACTTCAGGGATACCAAGTACCTATCATTTGCCTTAGATAGTAGAGCTCATTGATATTAAAAGAGGAAGTTTGTAGCCCTTTCTTCTCTCCCTTTGGGTTTTGTTGGGGGTGAGGGAAAAAAAGGGGGAAGGTAGGTTGCTGAATTCTTTTAATTACTCATTGCACAAATAATTGACACTCCTTCCGTGCCAAAGTTTTGTCAGATCAGCCCAACAATTCTTAACCAACCATCACATTTGGTGGTTTCATGCTGCTCTTGTGTGTTGTCAGTGAGAGGCTCATTCTCAACTCTCCTATTATCACTGACTCCTATCTTAAGTCTAACATGTGTCTCATCTTATAATCCAGAGCCAAAGCTTAGTTAAAAAGAACGATTTCCCTCTTTACTTGGATCTGTAAGATCTTCATAGGCTACTGGTTCACAGCTCCAAAAACTCTCCCTCTACATTTGCAAACAGGCTTTTTGCAGGACTTTACTTCATCTGAAAGCTTCTCTATGGTGGTTTTAAGATATAGATATGTCTACAAATGCTTTGGTACTCTTCCTTGTATCCTAGTGGAGCCTAATTCTCATTTTCTTGAATGTGTATTGGACTTAGTGACTCACTTCTAACAAAAAGAATAAACCAGAACTCATGGTGTGTCTGCTGGTGGGAATGTAAACTAGTAAAACCACTATGGAAAACAGGATGGAGGTTCTTTAAAGAACTATAAGTAGAACTACCATTTGATCCAGCAATCCCATGACTGGGTATTTACCCAGAGGAAAGGAAGTCATTATATGAAAAAGACACTTGCACATTCATGTTTATAGCAACACAATTCACAACCGCAAAAATGTGGAAACAACGTAAATGCCCATCAACCAATGAGTGGATAAAAAAATGTGATATACATACACCACAGAATACTACTCAGCCATATAAAGGAACAAAATAATGGCATTTGCAGCAACCTAGATGAAGTTGGAAACTATTATTCTAAATGAAGTAACGCAGGAATGGAAAACCAAATATCATATGTTCTTACAAATGGGAACTAAGCTATGAGAATGCCAAGGCAGAAGAATGATATAATGGACTCTGGGGACTCAGGAGGAAGGGTGGGAGGGTGGTGAGGGATAAAAGACTGCACATTGGGCACAGTGTACACTTCTCGGGTGATGGGTACACCAAAATCTCAGAAATCACCACTAAAGAACTTACCCGTGTAACCAAAAACCACCTGTTCCCCCAAAACTATTGAAATTTAAAAATCAAAGAAACAATAACAACAAACATGGTGTGTGCCTTTGAAGACCAGGTCAGAAAAGGCATAGCAGTTCCTTTTTTTCTTTGGAGGAAACAAGCTGCTATGTCAGGAGAACACTCAAGCAGCCTTTAGAAAGGCTCATGTGGCAAGAAACTGAGGCCTCCTGCCAATGGCCATAAGAGGGAGCCATCTTAGAAGTGGATCCTCAACCCCAGTCAAGCCTTCAGATGCCTGCAACCCCTGTCAGCATCCTGACTGCAAATTCCTGAGCCAGAACCACTCAGCTAAGCCATTCCCAAATTCATGACCTACAGATACTGTGAGATAACAGACGTTTGGAATTTTGTTTTGTTTTGTTTTCCTTTTTCAGTAAGGGTCTTGCTCTGTCACCCAGGCTGGAGTGCAGTAGTGCAATCATGGCTTTTACTGCAGACTTGACCTCCTGGCCCCAAGCAATCTTCCCACCTCAGCCTCCTGAGTAGCTGGGACTACAGGTATGCACCATCATGCCTTTCTAATTTTTAAATTTTTTGTGGAGTTGGGGCCTCCCTACTTGCCCAGGCTGGTCTCAAACTCCTGAGCTCAAGAAATCCTCCCACTTCAGCCTCCCAAAGTGCTGGGATCACAGGCATGAGTCACTATGGCTGGCCTGGAATTTTAAGCCAAATTTTAATTGGGAGGAATTTGTTAGTCAGTAGTCCATAACTAACATACTCTCCAGGAGCCATCTGTTGTATTGCCCTTCTGGGGACAACTACCAATAGGCGCAGCTCCTTAGGGGCTCCAGCTTAGCCTCAGAGAGGCCTGCAGTGGTCTTTAATCTATATAATTTGTGGAACATTTAAAGCATATGCCCAGGCTTCAATCTCTGGAGATTTTTACTCAGTAGGACTGGGATAGGGTCCAACCATTTATATTTAACTGAATGATTTTTTAAAAAGAAGGCTATTAAAGGATATCTGAAGAATACTTTTGGTTGAGAACCTTGCTGTTCTTTTTGGTGATAAAAAGCAACAGGCCTCTCTGCTCTGTGTCTTTTGTATTCTTTCTCTGAAAACTGACAGGGGAAGCTCAGTTCACCATTCCATGTCCCTCTCAGCCATTGGGAAGCCTGGCAAACAACTAAGCTCAGTCCTTTTATTAAAGGAACCTATGGCGCAGCCCTTCTCAAACTTGACTAGAGTCAGATTTTCCTGAAGGATGATTGCTGGACCTCACCCCCAGAGTTCCTAGTTAAGTAGGCCTGAGGGGGAAACCTATAATTTGCACGCAAATACTGCTGGTCTGTGGCCATGCCTTGAGAATCACTGCCAAAAAGTATGGGACCTGGTATTTCAACTTTGCCTCAGAAATTGTCCTAGATCCTCCCTACACTTCAGGTAACAACAAAAAATGAAAGCAAACAAAAATTCATCCATTTTTGCCTCAGGCAAAAGTAATCCATAGTGTTAGAAATTCGAATAGTGATTATATTGGAGGACAGGAACTGGAAAGAGCATACAGAAGGAATTTCTGGGATGACTGTAATATTCTATTCCTGATCTGAGTGATGGTGACACACACACATATATTCTCTTTGCAAAAATACAATTGAGGTGGACATCTACAATTTGTGCACTTTTCCGTCTGTATGTTATACTTTAAAAGTTTACTTAAAAATTAATAATAATGATAAGCGCTGTCAAAACCTGGAAGAAATGGGCCTCTGCATCACTAACCTGTACCTCTGTTTGCAAGTCTGCTTTATCCTAGGGCCATGCTGGCAACCCAACAAAGAAAATACTCCTTTTTCTTTCTTTCATTTTTGCTGGCATTACTTTTGTGTGTGTGATACCTGTGGAGTGGCTGTTTCCCAAGATGTCGTTTCTTTGAAAACAAATGCCAGCCTTCAAAACAAAATATTGTAAATGACGTATTTGCATGCTTTAAATTCCTAGAATAATAGATATTGATAGAATAACTTGAAAGCCAGTTGATAACCACCATTGTTGATTAAAAATAAAGTTTTAAAGAAAAGAAAGAAAAGCAAGCTGAGATTAATGCTTTTGAGAATCCTACGTTGTGTTCTGCTATGCAACTTTACTGAACAGTGAGAACTTTGGGAGACAATGAACTCACCCCAGATTTATTACCCATTTCTTTGAAAAAAACCTAAAAGTCATGAGGTTTTTTTTGATTGCCAATTGATTCTAATTATTAAATCTTTGGCTATGAATGAAGAAAGAGGAAAAAAAAATGCTGGCTATTTGGCCTACCAACCAAAAAAAGTCCAGGACCAGATGGATTCACAGCCAAATTCTACCAGAGGTACAAGGAGAAGCCGGTACCATTCCTTCTGAAACTATTCCAATCAATAGAAAAAGAGGGAATCCTCCCTATCTCATTTTATGAGGCCAGCATCATCCTGATACCAAAGCCTGGCAGAGACAACAAAAAAAGAGAATTTTAGACCAATATCCCTGATGAACATCGATGCAAAAATCCTCAATAAAATACTGGCAAACCGAATCCAGCAGCACATCAAAAAGCTTATCCACCATGATCAAGTTGGCTTCATCCCTGGGATGCAAGGTTGGTTCAACATACGCAAATCAGTAAATGTAATCTAGCATATAAACAGAACCAAAGACAAAAACCACATGGTTATCTCAATAGATGCAGAAAAGGCCTTTGGCAAAATTCAACAGCCCTTCATGCTAAAAACACTCAATAATTAGGTATTGATGGGACATATCTCAAAATAATAAGAGCTATTTATGAAAAACCCGCAGCCAATATCATACTGAATGGGCAAAAACTGGAAGCATTCCCTTTGAGAACTGGCACAAGACAGGGATGCCCTCTCTCACCACTCCTATTCAACATAGTGTTGGAAGTTCTGGCCAGGGCCTTCAGGCAGGAGAAGGAAATAAAGGGTATTCAATTAGGAAAAGAGGAAGTCAAATTGTCCTTGTTTGCAGATGACATGATTATATATTTAGAAAACCCCATCATCTCAGCCCAAAATCTCCTTAAGCTGGTAAGCAACTTCAGCAAAGTCTCAGGATACAAAATCAATGTGCAAAAATCACAAGCATTCTTCTACACCAATAACAGACAAACAGAGAGCCAAATCCTGAGTGAACTCCCATTCACAATTGCTTCAAAGAGAATAAAATACCTAGGAATCCAACTTACAAGGGATGTGAAGGACCTCTTCAAGGAGAACTACAAACCACTGCTCAACAAAATAAAAGAGGATACAAACAAATGGAAGAACATTCCATGCTCATGGATAGGAAGAATCAATATTGTGAAAATGGCCATACTGCCCAAGGTAATTTATAGATTCAATGCCATCCCCATCAAGCTACCAATGACTTTCTTCACAGAATTGAAAAAAACTACTTTAAAGTTCATATGGAACCAAAAAAGAGCCCACATTGCCAAGTCAATCCTAAGTCAAAAGAACAAAGCTGAAGGCATCACACTACCTGACTTCAAACTGTACTACAAGGCTACAGTAACCAAAACAGCATGGTACTGGTACCAAAACAGAGATATAGACCAATGGAACAGAACAGAGCTCTCAGAAATAATACCACACATCTACAACCATCTGATCTTTGACAAACCTGACAAAAACAAGAAATGGGGAAAGGATTCCCTATTTAATAAATGGTGCTGGGAAAACTGGCTAGCCACATGTAGAAAGCTGAAACTAGATCCCTTCCTTACACCTTATACAAAAATTAATTCAAGATGGATTAAAGACTTAAATCTTAGACCTAAAACCATAAAAACCCTAGAAGAAAACCTAGGTAATACCATTCAGGACATAGGCATGGGCAAGGACTTCATGTCTAAAACACCAAAAGCAATGGCAACAAAAGCCAAAACTGACAAATGGGATCTAATTAAATTAAAGAGCTTCTGCACAGCAAAAGAAACTACCATCAGAGTGAACAGGTAACCTACAGAATGGGAGAAAGTTTTTACAATCTACTCATCTGACAAAGGGCTAATATCCAGAGTCTACAAAGAACTTAAACAAATTTACAAGAAAAAAACAACCCCATCAAAAAGTGAGCAAAGGATATGAACAGACACTTCTCAAAAGAAGACATTTATGCAGCCAACAGACACATGAAAAAATGCTCATCATCGCTGGTCATCAGAGAAATGCAAATCAAAACCACAGAGATACCATCTCACACGAGTTAGAATGGCAATCATTAAAAAGTCAGGAAACAACAGGTGCTGGAGAGGATGTGGAGAAATAGGAACACTTTTACACTGTTGGTAGGACTGTAAACTAGTTCAACCATTGTGGAAGACAGTGTGGTGATTCCTCAAGGATGTAGAACTAGAAATCCATCCCATTACTGGGTATATACCCAAAGGATTATAAATCGTGCTGCTATAAAGACACATGTACACGTGTGTTTATTGCAGCACTATTCACAATAGCAAAGACTTGGAACCAACCCAAATGTCCATCAATGACAGACTGGATAAAGAAAATGTGGCACATATACACCATGGAATACTATGCAGCCATAAAAAAGATGAGTTCATGTCCTTTGTAGGGACATGGATGAAGTGGAAACCATCATTCTCAGCAAACTATCGCAAGGACAAAAAACCAAACACCGCATGTTCTCACTCATTGGTGGGAATTGAACGATAAGAACACTTGGACACAGGAAGGGGAACATCACACACTGGGACCTGTCATGGGGTGAGAGGATGGGGGAGGGGATAGCATTAGGAGATATACCTAATGTAAATGATGAGTTAATGGGTGTAGCACACCAATATGGCATATGTATACATATGTAACAAACCTGCATGTTGTGCACATGTACCCTAGAACTTAAAGTATAATAATAAAAAATAAATTAAAAAAAATAAAATACTCATTCCTCTTTCTGTGGCATAGTCATGCCTTAACCCATCAAGATGTATGAAGTCTCCAGAGAGGCACTGAGATGGATAGTGGGAGAGTGGAGAATACTGTGTTTTTCAGCTTCTTCCACACTGAAGATGTAGGAAGGGGTAGATTTGTGGCAGCCTATCCACCAACCATGAAAATCCAACCTTTCTTATTGATAAAGGGGACGTCTGGTAACCCACAAAAAAAAAAAAAAAGATGGTTATTTGACAGGAGATTCTTACTCTACCCACAACCCCAGTATCCCTGGTTCCTTTTCTTGTTGAAAGACTGCTCCACATTATTCTAGATGATAATAAGAGAACAGAATTTATCTCAGAGATTGGGGCACCCATTGTTACTGTTGGTGTTAATGATGACCCAGCTGATGCAAGAAAGGAAGGACTCAAGATGGCTGAAATAAAAGTTAAGCATATTGAAGCCAAAGAAGCTTTGGAAAATTACGTTATCTTACAGGATTTTAACTCGGCATCAAAATTAAAAGAAGAAATAAGAGCATTAGAAGATGTCAAAAAAACCTTTTGCAAGAGACAGAGCAACTTGAAATTAAAGAAGTCCATGTACAGAAGAATGATGCAGAAACATTACAGAATGTCTTATCTTATGCTGTGAACTGTTGAAGCAGATTCCATTTCAACAGGCATAAGTGCAGCCATGAATGGGATCATTGAATTTTTTATTCTTCCTAAAATAATAAATGTTTACCCTATAGTAAGAAATCTGGCTGTTTTATGCTCAGGAGCTGCAGATTACAGAATCAGAATTTTGCACATAACACTTTGTGTTATTATTGCAGGTTTTGCAAATTGATGATGTCACAATAAAAATAAGTGCTTTAAAGGGAATCTTTGACTAGCTGATAATGTTTGGGGTTGAACCACTTAAACCTAAAAAATCAAAGCCTTTTAATATGAAGGTGCAAAGATAAACAGTGATTAATGAGCAAGAGTCATAAAAAGTTGAAAAGGCCCTTACAGCGAAGAATGTTCTGAAACTCCTTTCTGATTTCTTAGGTAGTGAGGTATCTACACTTAGGACAGGAGCCACAGAAGGACTAGCCAAGCTGATGTTCTCTGGGCTTTTGGTCAGCAGCAGACTTTTTCCCATCTTATTTTGTTATGGTAGAATCCTGTGACTGAAGAGGATGTTTGACTTTGACATTGCCTAGGCATGTTCTCCCCCATGTTTGCTTATGCAAGCAGGACTAATCAGAATGCTTTGAAGAAGTTTCTCTTCCAAGCCTGCAAACACTGGCCAATGCTCCTGCATCTTCTCCTTTAGCTGAAATTGATATCAGAAATGTTGTTGAGTTACTTATAGATTTGACAAGAACAAGTAGATTAAATCCTCAGGCCAAGAATTCCTAAGATTATCAGGCCTTAACAGTACATGACAATTTGGCTATAAAAGTTTGCAGTGAGATCTTAAGAAGTCCACGCTCACCAGAAATTCGGGTCTCTATAAAAGCCTTGAGTTCTTTAGAACTCAATAGCCATCTTCAAAAAGATCTTCTGGTTCTATTGAATGGGATTCTGGAGCAAGTAAAGGAGAGGGCATGTCTGAAAGTTTTGGGGAAAGTCAACATTCGGTTAGCAAAAAGGAAATAAAGAATTTGGTGACCAGCCTGAAGCAGCACAGGATGCCAGCTAGACTACAACTATTTTTCAAAATGAAGATGAAAAGAATAAGGAAGTACATATGACTCTTCTTAGGGATGTAAAAGCAACCCTGGCATCAAAATCTACTCAACAAAAGACTAACAGTGGACAGAGAAAAGTGATAGCTTCAGCTACGATGAAGAGAAGACATCAGATTGCTGAGGCTGACTCTGAAAGTGACCATGAAGTTCTAGAACCAGAATCAGAAATGAAGATGAAACTACCAAGACAAGCCAAAACAGCAGTGCTGGAAAAAAGTAAACTTAATCTTGCATAATTTCTCAATGAATATAGAAGTTAGGAAAGATGGTGGAGGTAGAGTTCTTTAAAATTATCTTCAGTTCTTTGCTTTAATAAAGTTACCCTTGTCAAAATTTTTAAGAAGGCCTTCAAAAGAAAATATTGTAAATGAAGTATTTGTATGTTTTAAATTCCTAGAATAATGAATATTGGCAGAATAACTTGAAAAGCCAGTTAATAACCATCATTGTCAATTAAAAATAAAGTTTTGAAGAAATGGAAGAAAAACAAGTTGAGCTCTCATTAATGCTCTTGAGAATGCTAGTTTGTATTCTGCTCTGCAACTTTACTGAAGACTGAGAACTTAGGCAGAGAATGGAAACTCTCACCTTACATTTATTACCCATTTTTTTTGAAAAGTGCCTAAGAGGCATGAGATTTTTTTTCTTCTGTGTGAGGACAGTTGTCACCTAAAGAATTCCCTGTTCCATCACATAAAATTTTTGTATCTTATTGGGGAGACTGGCTTTGCAAATTCCTTAAAAAGAATACTTCCTGGCCAACACGGTGAAACCCCATCTCTACTAAAAATACCAAAAATGGTGGCAGGCTCCTGTGGTCCCAGCTACTCGGGAGGCGGAGGCAGGAGAATGGCGTGAACCTGGGAGGCAGAGCTTGCAGTGAGCCAAGGTCACGCCACTGCACTCCAGCCTGGGCGACAGAGCGAGACTCCGTCTCAAAAAAATAAAAAAAAAAAGAATACTAATTATGGCTAAAGTTCCCCTAGTGGCATCCCACTTTCCAAATCATCTCTCTTCTACAACTTACGCTTGTGGTAAAACGGTTTAGTCACTGTAAAAGGTTGGTTTCAAATGTTAACGAGGCCAAGTTGCATTGGGTCTTCTAACTCTCAGGCCATCTGCAAAATTGTTACTTTGAAACTCAGGAGCTAGATGGAACATTATTGGGCATAGTTGTTGATGATGAATACTACACTTCACATCACTGCAGAAGACAGTGAGTGCCCCCCATAGGACATTGTCCAATCTCAAGGAGAGGCATCGTGGTATAGCATTTAAATTCACAGGCTTTTGAACCTGTTTAACATGGGTTTGAATCCCAGCATCACCAACGATGTGGCCTTCGGTAAATTGCTTCTTCCTCTCTCTCTCTCCAAAGTTCAATTTTTTCTTCTGTTAAGGGGGGTTAATAATATCAGTCATAGGGCTATTAGAAGCATTATATGTAATAATATAAAATGATTTAAAAGTTTGCCTGGCACATAGTAGATTCTCAGTGAATAATATCATGATTATTAAGAGATGAAAGGAAGTTAATAAATGGATAATTCTATTCAGCTTTGAATTTCCGAATCCCTGTATCTTTCTAATGTAAACATGAATGAATAAATGATATTTATTGCATATATACATGAATGAATACTGGGGTTTTTTTTCTTTATGCAATTAAAAAGTATCTGTCTAAAATTTACAGATACGGAGAACAGGTTAGTTGTTGCCTAGGGATTTGGGATAGTGGTGGGGGTGGGGGACACATGACTAAAAAGGGGTAGTTGCAGGGGAGATTAAAGATCTCTGCTTTGTAGTGATGGAGTAGTTCTGCATTGTGATTGCAGTGGGGTTTATACAAATCTACACATGAAAAAAATGACATAGAACTATACATTCACATTGTACCCATGTCAGCTTCCTAGTTTTGATACTGTACTATAGGAGGTAAAATATAACCATTGGGGGAAACTGGTAAAGGGCATCCCAGACTTCTTTGTACTATTTGTGCAACTCCATGCTAATCTATAATTACTTCAAAATAAAAAGTTAATGACATAAAGTATCTGTTGAGAATTTCCTTCTTTTACCACAATTACAGTATACAGATCTCTCACTCTGTTTCTCCAGTAATCCAATTACGGTTCTGGCATAAGGTTTGGTGTTGGACTTTTATTTTTATTTTATTTTATTTGAGACCGAGTCTTACTCTGTCACCCAGGCTGGAGTGCAATGGCTTGATCTCAGCTCACTTCAACCTCTGCCTCTCGGGTTCAAGCAATTCTCCAGTCTCAGCCTCCCAAGTAGCTGGGGTTACAGGCACCCACCATCATGCCCGGCTAATTTCTGTATTTTTGTAGAGATGGGGTTTCACCATGTTGGCCAGGCTGGTCTTGAACTCCTGACCTCAGGTGATCTGCCCACCTCAGCCTTCCAAAGTGCTGGGATTACAGGCGTGAGCCAGCGTGGTGGGCCTGGACTTTAAATAGAATACTTTTAAGTGCATCTCTCTCCCCATTGTACCCCTTCCTAGGCCAATTCACGCCTTTACACCACGGGTCTGAGGATTAAGTGGAAGCTAAATGTGCTGCAGACAAAATTCCTAAAAGATGCAAAGTTTGGTCATCTTCGATTCTAATATATTCTCAATTGATTAACACTGAGCAGCAGGATTAAGCATGTGGCTAGATATATTTCAATCTATTTCCTGCCAGCAGCAGCAAGGATGTGAGTATATTATTAAAATCCTCTGTGAATTAAGAAGTAAGGCAAATTAGTATCAAATCACAGTTTGGAAGTCTCAATATGATACTACTAATCAGCAAATCAGCTGAATAACAAGAAAATCAGATAACCTTAATTTAGGTGATTTGGTGGTTGCACAGCTGTGTTCCCAGTATGTAGACCAGTACTTGGGCACCCAGTAAATATGCGTGGATGAATTAATGAGTGAATGAATGGATGGCAGGACCATTAAGGCATCCCGTGAGAAACTGACAAAGTCTAAAAGTAGGAGTAAAGAATTAATTCACCTTTGTGACCCAGATCTTGATGAAGCAGGACCTGCCAGGTTCTAACCTTTCTCTCTGTGCTCCTCTAGGCAGCTTGAAATCCACTCTCCAGATGCTAAGCACACGGTGATCCTAAGGAGCAAGGACTCAGCCACCGCCCAGGCATGGTTCAGTGCCATCCATTCCAACGTTAATGACCTGCTGACCCGAGTGATTGCTGAGGTCAGAGAGCAGCTGGGGAAAACAGGCATTGCTGGGAGCCGAGAAATTAGGCATCTTGGCTGGCTTGCAGAAAAGGTAAGGAAAATACCTTCCTCTGTAATAGTCATCCTCCCCGAGATTCCCCAGCGTTCATAACCACTAAAGTGATCTCATTCCATAGGCTGATTCTCTCATTCACAGTCTGTGTGGATTTCTCATTCCTCTCCAGCTAGCTACAGGCCTTTACATTACACAGGGGTTTTGTCTTAATCAACTTTGATTACGTGCACTTAGTCAAACGTGGCAAATTGCACGGGGTCCAGGTTGTTGGGTGGATGACTGAGTGAGTTGAGGAATAGTTTGATTTTAATATCTATGTATGAAGGGAAGGGAAAATAACTCAAACTCAGAACAGAGCTGTTGCTTTGGGAGGCAAGGAAGTCAAAATTACTGTTTAAAAAGGGTTTGTGTGGGTTTTGATGAGCCTGTTTGTTAATAACACAGACACTTTTGAGATGATTCAATTATACATTTACAAATAACAGCAAGAATTACTTGAGCAATTACTATATGCTGGCTCTTTTCTTATGTTACCTTATATTTTATTTATGCTCTTCAGCCAGCAACTCTTTAATGTCATCATTAAAGAGCACCTACTTTTGTGAGGCACAGTGCTAGGCAGGAGTGGGGAAGGGAGTGAAAAGATAATAAAGACTTAGCCTCTGTCTCAGAGAGGACAGCTGCTGTGGAAAAGACTTTGAGTCATATTAACACAGTCCCTGATTTTTTTTTTCCCAACTTATGTGATATGTTAAAGATAGTAAAACTCACTTTGTGGCCATCTCTTGGGAGTTACTCTTTCTCTCTATTTCAAAGGATTGAGCCTTTGCCATTGTCCTTACACATGATTGCTGTCCCTTGAAGTTGACCTTGAGTGCTCAGGAACACTGGACTTTGGGAATAATCTGACCTCCCAGTGACTCACTTTCTAATAGACAGTAAATGGGAATAGTGAATGTCACAATAACACCTTTCCTGCCAAAGAACCCGGTCATCTGAGAGGGCCCAGTCAAATGGCACTCGAAATAATACTCGAACACACCATTTAGCTGTTTTACACCATTGTTCTTTGTTTGCAGCAGATCATGCATGGGTCTTAGCCTAAAAATTTAACACCAAATGGGTTGTTGGGCTTGGTATTGTCCTATCTCTCAAAGATTTCAAAGAATGAAAGGGACAATGCTGGTGGTAGGAGCATCCAAATTCATAATAAACACAAACCACCGGTAGCCTTTCATGAGTTTATGTGTTAGGGTTCCTGAAGAAAACAAGACCATAAATCTGGATGGCTGATATAATTTTGAAAGTCACATCTCTATCACTCCCCACTTTCTACTCTCTCCAAATGCATGTGTTTTTATTAGGAAAAGGCCTGATAGTCAAGGATCTTTCAATTACAAGTGGCAGAAAACTCAACTCAATTTAGCTTGAGCAAAATGAGCATGCCCGGGTTCTGATAACTGCAATGTCCAAAGATAAGCTTCAGGCATGGTGGGATCCAGGGACTTAAATAATGTATTAGGTCTAAGTCTCCATCTCTTTCTTTCCCTGTCCTTTCATTAGTTTATTACCAGGCTTCCTCTCTAGTTGGCCTGACGGTTCCAGGCTTATGTTTTCTTTGCTCCTGGTTGTCTCAGTGAAGAAAGGCCTCTTTGCCCCAATTGTTTCAATGCAAGTCCTGAGATTATAAGTCTAATTGGGTTGACTTGGATAATTTGTTCAGTCTTAGTGCTGAAATCAGCCTCACCTAAGTCATTTTCAGTGAAGATGAGGAGGGGTGGTTCTCTAATGGAAAAAATCAGGTGCTGTGCAAGAAAAAGAATGAATGGATACAAGGGAAGCAAAAGCAAACATTTACTGTAGAACAAGAGAAGGAGCTGATTGTGATGAAAAATGCTCTCACTTGGTTAAGGTTCTGAGTGGACTTGGAGGTATAGCACATATTTCAGGATCCTGGCAGGAGATGGATGAGAAGGTCGAAAGGGATCATTGGAAAGGATTTAATGCAGGAATAATTTATAAGGTATAGCCGAGGTTTGGCAAACCAATAAGAGATAGAGAAGAACTCCAGGGCCAACAGTAGTAAGAGGCCACTACCATCCCTTGACCAGAAAGGGCAAGGAGAAGCAGCAGTTACCTGAGACTAGGGAGGCTTGTAGCTGTAGAAAAGTGCCACCCACTACCAGCTGTGGTCTTTGGAAGAGAAATGCAGCCCCTGCCAACCCCTGCCCACTGACCCCCTGCTAGTGTCTTCTATGGGCTGAAGCTGGCTGGAAGCCAGAGGCAAGAAACCCCATGGATGTACTCTTAAGGTGAGTCTTCCAGGGTACAGAGAAGGATGGGAAAGGTAGAGACTGGATCTGAAGGGGCAAAGGGAGGCTGGCCAACACATGCAACCCTGCATCTACCAAGCTGATGGTCTTAATTCTTGAAGGTACTTTTCTCTCATCTCTTCAATCACAAGCTATGTTTAAAATCATTACCATTATTCATGAAATTAAAAAATCTTCCAAAAGTTACTCTTTCTCACCTATAATTTGTCTCATGCCTTTTGCTTATCCCAAATTATTAGCAGACATATTATTAGACATTCTCATGGAACAGCAATAAATGTGCATATAAAGCTCTTCCTGTTTTTAGCATATGATTGTTCTTATGATGTAATTTCAGATTATCGTTCCAGAGGTCTCCTTAAGGGTATTATGCAGAGAATCTGTAAGAGCAATAATGATCATGGATAATTATGAGAAGCAAGAATGTCTTTTATTGCCTTCATTTTCACACTTCTCAGAAGATTACCATAGATCAAGTTTAAGGGAACAAATCCAAACTATATTTTTTTGAATAAATAATTAATACTGAATCCTGGTGTGCAGATATATGAATGGTTTTTAGCAAAATGTTATAATGAATGGCAAATCCTTAATACGATGCCTTTCTTATATTATCACAAATATCATGAATTCGCTTGGTATTTGTAAAGACATCAAATGTGATCCTATATATATCTAGCTGTAATTTATCTTAAATTGATGTTCTTTGTCTTTTCCTATATTGTTATATTTTGATTTTGTAAATTTATCACAGTCACTCTGTGACAAGGTTGTACAGATTATATTTAATTTAATTTCAAATTTTTAGAAGCGGCATTTATATGAACTCAAAAAATATGAAACAACAACTTCCTTTTTAAAATTCCATTTAGTGCAAATCCTAAAACCTCCTCAACACTACACAGGAGGAAAATTTAATATTAACATTATTTTTCTTCATGAGATAGTCAGGAGACTTGAAGAATGGCTTTTGAGAAATGACAGGGATTTGAGTGAATGGAGAAATTTCCCTGCACTCCAAGAGAGGAGAAAGAAGGAAAGCCTGTGTTAGTACAGCTTGTTGGGGGAGTGGGGGGAAGACCAGAGACTGATCTAAAGTGAAGCGAGAGTTCATCCTGGAGAAAAGTGACAAGCAGACCTGACACCTTGACTAGAACTTGATTATGGAAGATTTTTTTTAAATAGACGGGGTCTCACTATGTTGCCCAGGCTGGAACTCCTGGACTCAAGCAATCCTCCTGCCTCAGCTTCCCAAGTAACTGGGACTACAGGTGTGTGCCACTGCACCTGGCTATCAATTATGGAAGATCTGCTTCCCTCTGTGAGCACTGTCGCCTGTAGATGGGTCATTCACATCAATGTAAAGCGTTTCCCATGACCATATTAGCCTCAAATCTTTTTTTTTTTCTTTGAGATGGAGTCTCGCTCTGTCTCCCAGGCTGGAGTGCAGTGGCGCGATGTTGGCTCACTGCAGCCTCTGCCTCCGGATTCAAGCAATTCTCCTACCTCAGCCTCCCGAGTAGCTGAAATTACAGGCGCATGCCACCACACCCAGCTAATTTTTGTAGTTTTAGTAGAGATGGGGTTTTGCTCTGTTGGCCAGGCTGGTCTCGAACTCCTGACCCCAGGTGATCTGGCCACGTCAGCCTCCCAAAGTCCTGGGATTACAGGCGTGAGCCACCACGCCCAGCCAACCTCAAATCTTTTAACTCCTTGCAAGCCCCTATTTGGCCCAAGATGACCCATAAATACTAACTCCTGTGAATTGTAAAACGCATCATGCCCCAAACACATTTTTCCCAATCTTTGTTTCTTAGTTCATCTAATCCTTTTACAGTTATCATTACGTTTCAGATAAGAGAAAAACAAGCTAAGTTCTGGCTCTCTTGCTACTTAGAAAAACAATAATAAACAGGGACACAGCAGAATTGTTGAGTTATATTTTGTGTTCAGTTCATCAGGCGTTCCCTTTGCTTTCCCTTGTTATCTCGGTTTGCAAACTATTTCTTGTAGATTAAATATGCAAAAACACAACACAGCAAAACAAAAGCCCAGTTGGGAGCTCTGAGATGCAAGTTCAGGTATCAGCTTTATTCATTTCCATTTCGTATTCTTTCAAATGGGAACGTTTATGTAGTTGTGCCTCCCCATGGTGTTACTGGAGAAAAGGAAGTTGGTAATTCATACTTATTATGGGCAATATGCTTCAAATAATCCAAATCCAATGAGGTAAACTTGTAGTATTTGAGTAACTTTTCTAAGATCTCTCCTCTAGTATGTGGTAGATTTAGAATTTGAGCTTCTCTTTCTAACTCCAAAGTCCAGCACTTTCCACTAAGCTGAGCTAATAAAGGGGCCCAGGAAACATCTGTCCTTATGAGTAATGCCTCCAACAATCCCATCTAGAGCAGTATCGCAGACCAAAAGCACAGCTTCAGAGCTAAGAGACATACCAAGATAATTCAAATCCTTTAAAATTATGAAAATAAGGGAAATTTGTATACCCAGGCCGGGCGACACTTACAAGATCTTCTCATCTCTCCTGTCCGTATTCATCCTATATCTTCAACTGCTTCCGTTCTTCTCATGACTCTAAAAGAAGAAAAACAAGAAGAGATTCTCTCCTTTCTGTCCTTCCATTCTTGACTATGTCAATCAACTGAACCTCTCTGGTTAGGTTCCTTCTTTTATCTTCCACATAGTAATCCTCCTCCCTTCTCTTCCTTCCTAATTTTGTACTATAAAAGTTCAAAGAATAGTCCTACAGAGACTGAAATCATATTTCATAGGGCAGATTAGGGGAAGGCAATTTCTATATACCCACACACACACACACACACACACACACACACACACATCTCCATGAATTTCAGTTATCATTATTTAATTAGATATGCCAGTCTCTCAACAAAACGGTTCAAATTTCTGCTACCAAGGCATATTAACTGTGAGTAATTTCATAAGTACAGACCTCATTGCTAAGTCTTCAGTTCACAAATCCCACCATGTAATTAGCAGATGTACATCCTGACTGGTGACCAATCACATCGCTTCTTTCAAAGTCTATGAGTGATAGGCCATGGCACCTCTGTTAATCAGTTCACACACAGACAGTAAAGGAGATAACTACCTTTCCTCCCTGTCTCCCAGTGACAAATCCATATGACACTTCACAAGAATAGATCCTAGAAAGAGGGAGTTGTCCCAGAAACATGACAGTGCAGCAAAGGTACAAAAAGTGGTAATGCTGGAAATGAAATTTGCATCAAACATAAATGGAATGAGAGCAGAAATAGCTGCCCTTGGAAATGTTCACAATGATACTGTTCAAGATAGCAACCAGAAGAACTTAGGGAAGGTAAACTTATAACCTGTAAGTGAAGACTGTAGCTGTGACGAAGGATGAAGATGCCCCAGAGGAGGTGACACTTGTGAAAACTTCACATTAAAGAAACTCTCAAAGATAGCTCACATCATTGAAAGTGCAAAGGATAAAATGTTGCTAGCTGATCCAGACTTACAAAGGATGATGACAATTTGTCAAAGCATTAAAAAAAAATGCTTGTTCTATATTATAAGTTAGATGAGGAGAAGACAAAAAGGTCTGTTCAAACTGCTCTTCACTTTAATCCTCAATCCTTCTAATGTTTTAAATTAGAGATTACTAAACAAACATTTGCTCTATTTTTCATCTCCCTATGCATATATAATTGACAGTAAGACAGTTTTTAACATTTTGATAAAAAATTTAAAAGGTCATGTAATGATCCTAATTTTTCCAACTGATTAAGATTGCTTAGTGTGGTTTCAGCTTTCACAGTCATTTTTATTACCCAGCACTACTGTGCAAAGGCAGAACTGAGAGATTTCTCAATCTGTCTACCTCCCTGTATCTATTCATCCCTATCTAATTACCTATTTATCTATGTGAATATATATATTGATCTCTCTCTCTCTATATATATATATATACTATAGTCTATATTCTTACATAATTTGTTAGATCACCATTAATTTTCAGTTCCAATAATAGCAACTTACTCATCCCCCCAAATTCTAGGTAACTAGAACCAACCAAGTGATTTCATTCTCTAGCTACATTGCCCACCTACATTAGAAGAATCTCAGTGTGAATGTAAAATAGCCCTGGCCCTAGTAAAACAGGCTGCTGTAATCAAGATCTTGACAGTGTAATTAACAGAATGATATTTTTGGAGCCTCTATATATATCAGCCCCACCATCTGCCTAAAAAAAATTACCTAAGTCAGAATTTCTCACTGCTTCTTCCAGGGAGAAAATAGTCTCTGACCTGAGGGAACTCCCATCTGATAAGAGATAGAAATAGAACTACTGTCCAAGCTACCCTGGCTTGCATCATCCCTAAATCAAGACTATTGGTTATGGTAGAAAACACAGGCTGTTAATGCAATTAAGTGCTAATAGTCCTGTTGTGTTGCTTTAAAAGGGAGTCATCAAGTTCCTGAGTGAATCACCTCTGAGATGGAACAAGACTAAGAAAAAATCTGGCAGCAGCTTGGGAATCTTCCCATTAGTCTTTTGCTACAAGTGTTTAAACTAAATGTGCCAGTATGAATTTCATTCAGATTGCCTCCATCATCTATTCTCTCAAATGAAACATCAGAGATTTTAAATTGGGATGAGTGAGTAGGTGGGTGGCAGAGGCAGTATGAAATATGCCCACTTTTCTGCATGCCTTCACAGTCATCTGAATTTAGTAAATTGAATTTAGTAAAGTGAATTGTTCTCACCAAAGTGGAAACATCAGAGCTGCCCATGTAAGAGAGGGGGGTGTGTACATTTTATTTCTTGTAGGCTGATTCATACAACTTCATATGGGCCTGCTTCAATCTCTTTGGAGAGAACCATAGAACTTGAGATAGAAAGCCCCTTGTGCCTGGCCACATGGTACTGTGGTTTGAACGTGCCCCCCAGTGTTCATGTGTTGGAAACTTAGTCCTTAATGCAACAGAGTTGGGACCTTTAAGAGGTGATGAGGTCTTGAGAGAGCTCTGCCTTCATGAATGGATTAATGCCATTATCATAAGAATGGATTAGTTATTTCAGAAGTGGGTTCCTGAGAAAAAGGATGACTTCAGCCCACTTCCTGTTAGTTCACACACAGACAGCAGGGCTGCCTCAGGCACTGGAGGCCCCACGTCTGTCCCATTGTGCCTAGGATTTGAGACATGGAGTCAAAGGAGATCATTCTCCGTCATTAAGTCTTAATGTTGTTTTCCCTTTTGTGTGTTGGACTTAACTGGGACCAGGTACCCCTTTCTTCTTGCCTGTTTCTCCCTTTTGGAACAGGAATGTCTATCCTATGCCTGTCCTATCATTGTATTTCAGAAGTAGATAACTTGTTTTGATTTCACAGACTCACAGCTGGAGGGAATTTGCCTCAGGATGAATTGTAGTTTGAGTCTTACTCATATCTGATGTAGATGAGACTCTGAACTTTGGACTTTTGAGTTGGTGCTGGACCAAGTTAAGACTCTGGGACTATTGGGATGGAATGAATATATTTTGCATGTGAGGAGGACATGAATTTTTGGGGGAAGGTGTGGAATGCTATGGTTTGAATATGTCCCCAAAGTTCATGCGTTAGAAACTTAGTCCACAGTGCAACAGAGTTGCACTGATGGGACCTTTAAGAGATGATTAGGTCATTGGGGCTCTGTCTTTATGAATGGATTAATGCCATTATCATGGGCGTGAGTTAGCTATTGCAGAACTGGGCTCCTGATAAAAAGGATGCTTGACCACCTTCCAGTCTCTCTCATGTGCATGCTCCCTTGCCCTTGCTTCTTCTGCCATGGGATGACACAGCAAGAAGGTCCTCACCAGGTGCAGGCCCCTCATCCTTGGACTTCCCAGCCTCCAGAACTATAAGACATAAATGTCTTTCCTTTATAAATTACCTAGTCAGGCGGGTGCAGTGGTTCATGCCTGTAATCCCAGCATTTTGGGAAGCTGAGATGGGTGGATCACTGGAGGTCAGGAGTTTAAGACCAGCCTGGCCAACATGGTGAAACCCCATCTCTACTAAAAATACAAAAATTAGCCAGGTGTGTTGGCACACGCCTGTAGTCCCAGCTAATCAAGAGGCTGAGGCAGGAGAATCACTTGAATCCCGGAGGCAGAGGTTGCAGTGAGCCAAGATTGCGCCACTGCACTCCAGCCTGGGTGACAGAGCAAGACTCTGTCTCAAAAAGCAAACAAACAAAAAATTACTAAGGTACTCTGTTATAGCAACACAAAACAGACTAATGCACGTGGCTAGCAGACTCTGTTGAACCTACTTTAATCTTATTGGGCATTACGGATTGCCCTTTCTTTATGAAATAGATGTGTTCCAGAAAAGCTGCCTGACTTTGGTCAAAACACAATGATTTTCCTATTAATTTCTATTATTTGATTTTTCCGGTCACCTCCTCTTTGCCCCACTGGTAAGGGAGATATTCCCCACGTGAAACAGGATGAGATGGCTGAACACACTCTACTCAGCATTGGACAGATGAGATTAGCAGCAGTTTATTAGTCACATATACTCACAGCCTGGGAGAAGGACACTGCACGCCATGCAGGGCCACATTGGGGTTGCACTAGGGAGCAGAGTGACACAGCAGAAGCACTGGGAAGCATATTTTTCAGTAATAGGAGGATGAGGTGTGCCCTGGTTCCCAGGGGAGGATGTGATTGGATTCTTTGAATAATTTCACAGGCTGTTAGGGAAATAAAACCCACTAGGTTGAGGACTAGGTGCAGTGTAGCTGGTCCAGCTGATAAGAGAACCAGCTGGGTGGCAGGCATATCAAGGGAACCAGGTTAACTCACCAGTAGGCTTTTGGAGCCATGTGAGGCTCAAATATGTCAAGGCAACACATGAAGTTTTAAGCCTTACAATGATCATGAGGCCTAACATTGATCAATGTCTCCAAATTCTTTAGAAGCAGAGTCTGAGATGGAGATTCTTGGGGAGCAATCAACTGAGTGAGGCTCTTAGGAGAAACCTGTAAGGAAGTGAGTGAAGCAGGCTAGGCTGCAGAGGAAGGTACACAGAAATGTAGTATTAGCTGAAATCTAGTTTCAGCCTTATCCCACTGAAGCTCAGGAGTAGGAATAGCAGCACAGAGCTCTCCCACTCTAAGCCAAGGGAGCCAGGACTTTGTACACCCATATAAGGCAGCCATTGGCTGTAGGCTCCCATAGAGGTAGAGAGGCCATTCCCATCAGCCAAGGGCAATTCTCTAGAGAAGGAAAAGGTTAAGCTGTGACCAGTCAACATGCACGTCAGGTAAGGCTGGGGTGCACTGGCCTAACAAAGGGAATTTTGGCAGGGGACCAACAATATCTACTATAATCACTGGTGTGTTCCCATGAGGGAAGGAATTCCAGCAGGGATTCCTTTAGGTATATGGGACCTTTAGGTGGGACAGACTTAAATATAATGGCTAGTACTGTGACATGTTGAAGGTTATAGCCACCACCTAGACGTTTACTTTTATTTACAGCTGTATTCACATTCTGATAACTCACGTTGGCATTTACTTGCTCCCTTGTCCCTCACATCATGGAACAATTATTTTTTTTAATGCTTTGAAATTCTCAAACATCATTTTCAGAGTTTCTTTGCATCCTTACATGTTTGGTTTGGGCTTTTTATTACTTCCAATAGTACTGGGCTGCTATGCAATGCAAATGAACACATTTCATTTTCCATCCTGAAACTCTCTCAAGTTGGTATTTTCAGGTTTGTAAGCTGAATTCATTTTCTGGTTTAGCAAGTCAGTCAATGTGAAGTTTTTAAAATATTGATTTTATTTATAATTAGGGATAGAAATATAGGTGAAGCTGTAATTCTAGTATCTGATTTAAGAACATCCATATCTACATATGGGCTGCATCAAGGTGAAAACAGAGATCTTTACGGAGCTGGAGAGGCCAAGCAGGACTCTCAGAATTACATTAGTCACTTTATCACAGTGATTCAGAGAGAGAGGCCCTAAAATATTTCTCCATGTGTTTTGGCCCTGCAGCTTGTAACCCTGCCGAGGAAAGAGGCTGCTTCTTATTTAGTTCTATAGCTCCAGTGCCTAGACAGTGTCTGGGAAATAGTAAGTGGTCAACTTAACGTTTGTCAAATGCATGAGATGGTGGACCAGTGATATTAGCCAGAAAATGATTCCCTGTTGCGAGTAGACACTGCAACACATTTTCTCTGGGAATGAGGTACAATTCACATTATTTGTTCAAAGTGGCTTTGCTGGGGATCGGGGAGGAGGGAGGGAAACCCAGGCACCTGGTCTGAGTCAAAACGTGGAAGAGATCTCTGGAAAAATGAGAAAGAGAATGAAAGAGTGAAACCTTGGGGAGCATGAAAGGAGGAAGAAGATGGAATGATAGTTGGTTTCTGGTCACGGTGACCCATTGACCAAGCTCTCTCTTGCCCTGTGTAGAATTGACACATTCCTTCTGTTCTGAAAAGCTTCTGAAATATAACTCATAATGCCTATTACTATACTTTGTTGAACTATTGTGTTGATGCGAAAGTAATTGTGGTTTTTGCCATTACTTTAATTATGCAATTACTTTTGCACCAATCTAATACTTTATTTTGGCTCACAAAACATGTGGCTGTACTCTTCATTGTACTCTCTGACCTCCCTTCCCTACCGCTCCACCTTCCCATTTCTCACTTCTTGTTCTTTTATTCTCTGCTCTGTATACAAACAGACTAAATCTTCCGTGAACTAATCTTGGCATCTTCTCAGTTGCAGATTCCCTAGACACTTTACTGCATCTTCTTTTCCCTAGTTAGCTGTCCACTTATAGGATCACTTTCCTGCTCAGTAGCACCTCCACTAGTGGACATGAAAGAGGGAATAAAGGCCAGGCATGGTGGCTCACGCCTGTAATCCCAGAACTTTGGGAGGCCAAGGCGCGTGGATCACCTGAGGTCAGGAGTTCGAGACCACCCTGGCCAACACTGTGAAACCTCATCTCTACTAAAAATACAAAAATTAGCCAGACATGGTGTCGGGCGCCTGTAATCCCAGCTACTTGGGAGGCTGAGGCAGGAGAATCACTTGAACCCGGGAGGTGGAGGTTGCAGTGAGCAGAGATTGCACCACTGCACTCCAGCCTGGGGAAGGGAGAGAGAGAGGGAGAGGGAGAGAAAGAAAGAAAAAAGAAAGAAAAGAAAAGAGAGGAAAGAAGAGAAAGAGGGAGGGAGGAAGAGAGGGAAGGAAGGAAGGAAGGGAGGGAGGGAGGGAGGAAGATGCATTTTAACCCAATTGGATTCTCATCAGAGGCATTGGAAAAAAAGTGTGCTAGAGGATTCCATCAGTAGGCATGTCTGTGTATTTTACAAAGTTTCAGGCAAACATTCACTTTTGTGTGCCTGGATCTCCCAACACACCATAAGATAACCTGAAGTCAATAGTGTCGGTGCTGAAAACACAAAAATATCCCTGGTGTGTGTGGGGGGTGGGGGTGGGGGGAGTTGTGCTGCACAATTTAACTGGCTGTATATTAGCTGTTGAATTCAAACATCAACCATTTTGGCTAAGGTGAATTTGGAGAACCTAGAAATAAAATTGGGGTCAAATAAGTGCAATAAGAACTTATTGAATGAAAATGTGGGAGGCAGGGAAGGGCAGTGAAGGTTGCAATACACCATACTATAGAAGGAAGAGCAGGGGCTTTGCATGGAGACCCACCTGGATTTTAATCCCCAGTTTGTTACTTACTGGTTGAGTGACTTTTGACAAGTTTTTAAAAAATATTTAATCCTCACTTTTTGTGTCTGTAAAAAAAAAGACATTAATACCTACTGCAAAAGATAATTTATACAACTTAATTGAAATTGTTTTTGTATAATGGCTGGCACAGCGCCAGCACATAGCATCCAATAAATGTAATCCAGCAGATGAGGGCAGTCAGCTCTCTAGCTTGCATGTCTTATTAGAAAAGTAGCAGTTACTTTTGGAGTATTTTTGGAATGGAGTTTGTATAGAGGCCTCTAGAAATCTCCAAATTTGTGAATGCTACTATATGTGTGTGTGTGTGCACACACACACTTTCTTCTATTAAGTGCAATAAAAATGAGTTGTACTGGACTTTTTTAACTGAAATATTGATTTACCAAATGGCTCAGAACTACTGATCCAATATTCTATTCTTTAATTTATCCCTAACTTCTATTTTCTGGCAAAGAACTATCATCTTCATAGAACTTCCATCATCAACACCATCATTTGGCTTTTTAGGCCATTTTCCAAAAATATGTGTGTCTTTTATGCCTTCATGCAAGGGTAGGACAGCAGAGCCATGCTGACATGCCTAGAGAGGGGGTTATCTGGGCCTCCTCCAGGTCTGAGTGTCAGACCACACTTCAAAACTGGCCCTTAACACAATGACAAATTAGTGCAAGTCATCAGCATTCAAGGTCACACAGAGTAAAAACTGTATTAAATCATGAAGGCCAAAGATCTACCGTAAATGGTAGAGTAAAAACTGAGCTTAATAAAGAATCAAAATCAATACTTAACAATAGTGCTGACAAAATTAGGGAGGGAGAATGCACAGTGTGAAATGGGGTTTCCAAGGAGAGCCTGATGGGAAAAATCAGGCTGAATAGTCTTCAAAAGGGGAAAGATTTAAAAGCTTCAAATGGATCATAGATGACCTGCTGCCTAATTTCACAAGGTCCTGAAATAAAGAACATATTACTTCATGTCTGGAAAATAGGTCATAAGTCAGAGTTAACGTAAATCATTTCCAGGTTCCCTGAAAATGAAATCTCTCTCTTTCTCTCTCTCACTCTCTGTCTCTATATATATGTATAATTTTCACCAATACCCCATTATGAATCTTGTAGAAGTAACTCCATATTTAATGAACTGTAAATTATAAGAACACCTTTCTAAAGTTTATATAAAATTGATTTTAAAAGGCAATTTTAAATTAGTATAAAAATGATCTTTCAACAAAAGCATAAAATAATGTATTCATAATTGCTGTATTTCTTTTCACTGCAAGAGACCAGAAATTGAAGGAAGAAGTATTTTTAGGAATTTTAGGGTTCTTGATGGCTTCTGTAGAAACTAACCCATAGATATGCATTTTATTGTTTTCTCATTTTTCTATTTAAACTTTTAACAAACTAGAACCTTAAACATAATTGCTAGTTATTATGGTGCATTTGAAAAAGACAGGTTTCTGGAAGCTTAACCATGAACCTTGATATTTTTCTGAGAAAATGGGCCTCAGAAATGTGGAAACCAACTTCTCCCGGCTCTAGATTTTCCACCCTCTGCCCTTTTACCATATTGTTTTTCCTCCTTGCCAAGCTTCAAGGCTTTAACTTGAATAATAACTGGGTTGAAAGGTAATTTCATCCAGCGTCCAACAGCCAGAAACCAGAATGGAACTGTCACAGAAATCTATTTTTTATTTATCCCTCATCTTTTAGGGATTGAACATCTTTTTGCTTATAAATAATCAAGTGATTTTTTAAAAAAACAAATATATAACTAGTCATTTTCTTATCCATTTGATAAACACTATTCAGCACCTATAATTCATTCATTCTGTAAGTAACTATTGAGCACATACAATATGCCAAGCAAGTGAAAGTACTGGGACTATGATGGTGACACGTCAGACAAGTTCCTTGCTGCACTGGAGCTTACTTTCAGCAGGGGAGGTAGATAATTTGTAAGAAAACAAACAATTCAGATTGTGATATGTGCTGATAAAGAGAATGGGCAATATGAATGTAAGAGACAAGGAAATTAATTTTAGATAATTGTTTATAATAGGTGAGGCAGTGAACTGGAGATACAAAGATGTTCTCGGGGAACTCACAAACAAATGAGGAAGACCAACAAGGAACCTAAGAATTTCAAATACAGACCTGTGCACGCTATAATTTATTTCCATATTAAATCAGTGGGGGCTCAAAGGAAGAAATCAGCTCACTTGGACTAGGAGGTTAAGAAAGCTCTTAAACTGAATCTTAAAAATCAGGTAGAGAAAGACTTTCCGGGTTGCAGAAATAGTATGTGCAAAGGCTTAAAGACGCAAAAGGCATGGTCTTGTTTAAGAATAGCCATTAATCTTAGGTGGCTAGAGTACTAAATATATATATATATTCAGGTGATACTGCCCTTTCTTAGCAACACCCTTAGGCAGTTGTACCTTCACTCGTTTGCTGCTGTATTGCAGTTTTAGAATTCTTCTTTGGAATCACCTTCAAAGGCAGTATATGAAAATCTACTTTACAGTCACGTGGGCATCCCCCTTAGTCCAAATGTATTTTCTCTCTCTTTTTCACTTTCACCCTGTTTGGCTTAACTGATCACCTTGTACCTATTCTAAGGAGACCTCCGGTCTCAGAGCTAGGGATCTGGAGGTGAGTTCTGAGTATGGAGCGAGGTTGGACATGCTATTATGCCAACCAAGGCTGACCAACAAAACACCTCATCCAAAATGTATGAGGAAGCCCAGTGCCATAAGTTCCTTTGGAAAATAATTCAACAGCATTTTTTGAGTCCCCACCACTGGGTCAGATAGGTGTTCTATTCTACCTTAGCACTCGTTCTAGTGAGTTTTACATATCAATTCAGTCTTCACCCAGTATTTATAAATCTGTGGATTATCTTTCTTTTAAAAAATTAGACAGATGTAGCAAATTGCTTTTGTGAAATACAGCCTAGAGCTTTATGTATGATACCAAAGTGGATTTAGAAGTGAACACTCCAGTTTCTCATTCCACAAAAATATTCTTCCTTGGTGTCCCAACTCTAAGAACCACACAAGTTATAATAGCAAAATTAAATATTTGCTTGGTGCTTTATAGAGTGATTTTATATTCCTTACTGCCTTTAACATGCTAAGAGCTCACTGATTCTACACCAGGGGTGTCCAATCTTTTGGCTTTCCTGGGCCACATTAGAAGAAGAATTGTCTTGGCCCACACATAAAATACACTAACACTAACGATAGCTAATGAGCTTTTAAAAATTGCAAAAAAACTCATAATGTTTTCAACACAAATTTGTGTTGGGCCACATTCAAAGCTGTCCCGGGCCACATGTGGCCCATGGGCCATGGGTTGGACAAGCTTGTTCCACACCATTATCTGCCAGAGCACTGTTGGTTTTATGAGTGAGCACATGCCTGTGCACCAGGCTGCTGGCCTCGCTCTGCAGGAGCCACATTCCCTTTCAGGAGGAGCACAGGCATCTTCAGCAATGTTGTGTGCACCTCATGGTTGTCATGGTGCAAAGTGCTTATTGGGATTCTGCCAGAAAAGATGTGATCATTGAGAATAAAAACTACTCTTTGAATTGTGCTAATAAGAAAGCTGATCCTTGGTGTTGAAATGATTAGTTTGACCTTTAATTTTTTAAGTGGCTTTATGCAAATGGAAGTGCTGCATGCTGTGTAATTTTAAACATAATATTATAGTTGTTTATTTTTCTTTTTCAAATCAGGACTGCAAAAATCAAGCTAGGCCTGGCATGGTGGCTTATGCCTGCAATCCCAGCACTTTGGGAAGCCAAGTTGAGAGGGTCACTTGAGGCCAGGAGTTTGAGACCAGCCTGGGGCAATGTAGCAAGAGCCCCCCCATTTCTACAAAAACAAAAAAACAAAAAACTTTTTTAGATTAGTCAGGTGTTGTGGTGTGCTCCTGTAGTTCTAGCTTACTGGGAAGGCTGAGGCAGGAAGATCACTTGAGCCCAGGAATTCAAGGCTGCAGTGAGCTATGATCACATCACTGTACCCCAGGCCATGTGAAAGAGTGAGACCCTGTCTCAAAAAAAAAAAAAAAAAAAATCAAACTAATCTTAAGCACCAGTGTTGAGTCAAGTAGTCGAATCTAAAATCACCAACTGCTAGTAATCTCTTCCTCATTGGTCCACCCTTAAAGAAAAGGAAAGTTGATGATACTACCCAAAATGTACTATTAAATAATTATTTTTGAATCATTACCGACTTGGAGATGTGAGGAAGGCTTCCTTTCCTAATATTATTTTTTCACTCCTACAAGGGTTTGTTGTCCTCCAGGAAAAGGTGATAGGAGGTGTGTAGGCACTACGTGGGCACTACGTGGGTGCTGAATGATGAATTACAGAGGATAATTTAGGAGGCCCCACCCTGAGGGGAACAGTTAGCTTTTAAAGAGCTACATCCACTTAAGGAAAAATTTGGTAGGAAAGAAAGAAGAAAAGATAAAGGGAGAAGAACAGTTAGTTTTTAAAGAGCTACATCCAGTTAAGAGAGAAATGGGTAGGAAAGAAAGAAGAAAAGATAAAGGGAAGGAAAGGAAGAAAACTAAGGAAGGAGAAAGACATGCTGTAATCTTTTTACCTCCATTCGATTCAAACTGGCTTATGTTATTCAGATGGCAGAAATAACATCTGCACTTAAAGAGACTTGCTTTAAAACTTTCAGCCCTGACCTCGAGGCTCCTCACTTGGCCATCTAATGAATGGTATTTGGTTCCTGGAAATATGATAATGCCATTTGCATGTTCAGTTTCTCCTATTTTGGTGGTAAATCCAATAAATTCTTCATGTAAGCAGAAAGGCAAATTGATAACCATGAAGCCCTGTGGGTTCTGCAAAGGGATTTTTCCTCCCCTCAATTTTTAATGAGGCCCCATATTCGTCGTCTTCCCCAATGGCTACTTTGAGCAAGATGTGCTCATTGTGTGCTGTTGAGCTGATGCCAAGCTGCTGACCTTTGCATTCGGTGAGCCCTCAGCTGAGAATCTGACCTAAGATCAGACATATTGTTGGATCCGTCATGTTGATTCTTGGCTCTGATACTAATGTGCAGCTAATGAGTTCATGGTGTACATATTAACCCCAGCTCTGGCGACGGTAATGCCAGATGCACAGTGAGTTGGAGTTGCGGGGAGGGAAGCAAGATGCCCAGTGCACTAGCATCTTTTTGTTTGTTTTTGTTTTTGTTTTTTGTTTGTTTGTTTTGAGATGTAGTCTCGCTCTGTCACCACACTGGAGTGCAGTGGCGCAATCTCAGCTCACTGAAACCTCTGCTTCCTGGGCTCAAGCGATTCCCCTGCCTTAGCCTCCTGAGTAGCTGGGACTACAGGTGCGTGCCACCACACCTGGCTAATTTTTTTTTTTTTTAATTTTAGTAGAGATGGGATTTCACCATGTTGGCCAGGATGGTCTCAATCTCCTGAGCTCGTGATCCACCTGCCTCAGCCTTCAAAGAGCTGGGATCATCTTAATAAACGTGAACAATTAGAAGAGCTGTGTTGGTAGAATGCCTGTTTCATGGCTTATGGGAAGTAATATGCAATCTAGAGGTGGAAAAAACATACTGTCTTATCTCTCCTCTCAAATTAAAAAAAAATCCCTCCACCTCAGAGAGGTGCTTTATGAACTGTGAAATAGGGAGAAAAGTTGAAATGTTTGAAGAGTCCAATAATGGCTTTTATCACCAAGGGGAAACTGATGTCCAGCCCTCCTGTTGAGTAACAGTAGATTTAAGACCTCCAGGCATGGCCATGTGGCATTGCCCACAGGCACATTAGTGACATTTCAAGACAGTGCTGTGTTGTCTGTTTTCTTCAAGAGCTGGCAGGCCAGAGCTAGGGCATAGGAGGGCATGCTACTCTGGCCTCGGAAACAAGTTTTCAAAAGGCAGTGGTGTAAAGAATTTCTACCAGCACACTCTGAAAGACATAATATGCCAGAGAAGGAGTTGTGTCTAATGGTACACCTGAAGTATACCTGAAGTGCCTACCACTGTTTCTGGTCACTAGTTTAATTAAGACAGATTGGTTGAACTGGTTAAGGAGTCATGAAAATTGATTATACACTCCACCAGGCTACTAAGGATAGCTGTTTTACTTTGGACAGGGTATCTCTCTTAAATTTGTTTCAGCTGCCTCATATTACAGATGAGAAAACCAAGACACAGAAAGGATAAATAACTTTGCACTGTATTGCACTGATTTCCCTAAGAATTTATGTTATATGAGAAAGAAGGATGCCTGCTGTAATGCTGTGGATAAACAGTGTGCATGGAGCCCTAAAGAACCAATTCTCATCCTCACTGCGCTTTCAAGCTGTTTTTTCTTGGGCAAACCACTGACAGTCTCTCTGAGCTCCTGCATCCTGCCTCATAAATGGTAAATAATGCACGTGAAAGCACTGCATAAATTTTAGATCCCCGTATAAAGATAAGTTATTGTTATTAATTTATTTTCCAAGACACTGCTTCCCCAACTCTGTTACTACAGTTTATATGAGAAAAAGAAAACAGAGTCCACAATCAAATAACTGAAAAGTGAGATGTCCTGATACAAACAAATACATTTGAATTTGTTTAATATAGTGAACCCTAAATCAATCTCACCATTCTGATACCCAACAAAGATTAATAACCACTACCAGATACATGGTAATTCTACATTTTATCCTTATAAAGACAGAAACAAAGAATGCCACGTACTTTTTCCTATATAAATGTCAGTAAACCTTATATTTATTCATTCACTGTCACTGAGCATCTGGTACATTATTGTAGTACATGACATTACTATATACTAGCAGTATTGTAATGTTGATCTCCAGAGTGTTGCCTGGAGAGGAGATGGTGGGATGGTGTTAATAAAAATGCAGATTTTGTACCCATTAACCAACCACTCTTCATACCTCACTTACCTCTCCCAGCCTCTAGTAACTATGATTCTACTCTCTACCTCCATGCGATCAACTTTTTTTTTTTTTTTTTGAGATGGAGCTGCACTCTTGTTGCCCAGGCTAAAGTGCAGTGGCACAATCCCAGCTCACTGCAGCCTCCACCTCCTGGGTTCAAGCAATTCTCCTGCCTCAGCCTCCCAAGTAGCTGGGATTATAGGCGCCCACCACCATGCCTGGCTAATTTTTTGTATTCTTAGTACAGACAGGGTTTCACCATGTTGGCCAGGCTGGTTTTGAACGCCTGGCCTCAGCTGATCCACCCACCTCAGCCTCCCAAAATGCTGGGATTATAGATGTGAGCCACCATGACCAGCCAAGATCAACTTTTTTAGTTCCCACATAAGAGTGAGAAAATGCAATATTTTTCTTCCTGTGCCTGACTTATTTCGCTTAACATCATGACCTCCAGTTCCATCTGAGTGACTATAGTTAACAATATATTATATATTTCAAAATAGCTAGAAGAGAAGATTTGAAATGTTCCCAACACAAAGATATGATAAATGTTTGAGGTGATGGTTATCCTAAATACCCTAATTTGATCTTCGGACATTTCATGCATGTATCAAAATAACACGTGTGCCACTAATATGTATAATTATTCTGTATCAACAAAAAAATTATGGCCAGCTGTACTTTTGTCTCTACTAAAAATACAAAATTAGCCAGGCATGGTGGTGTGCACCTGTAATCCCAGCTACTAGGGAGGCTGAGGCAGGAAAATCGCTTGAACCCAGGAGGCGGAGGTTGCAGTGAGCTGAGATCGCGCCATTGCACTCCAGCTTGGGTGACAAGATCAAAACTCCATCTCAAAAAAATAAAATAAATGCAGATTTGGGGACTCTACCTTAAACCCACTGATTCAGAATCACCCCAGTGGCTAGGGCTTGGAAATCTATATTTTCAGCAAGCTCCCAGGAGATTCTGATGCCTAACAGTGTTTAATAACCACAACTGTATACTGTGTTGTGGAAGACCACATGCTATGGAGTTAGTCCCCTTGGTTCTACGACTTACTAGCCTTGTGACCTGGGCAAGCTACTTTAATGTTTTTAAGTTCCAGTTTTCTTATCTGTGAAAGGGATGTAATAACTACTTTGCAAATATTTTGTGAAGATTAAATGATATAATATATGCAATGTGCTTGTTATAACATCTGATATTATAAGATCTCATTCGTAGTAATGGCTACTGTTATTGTTATTATAAGGACCACTATGCAAAGTGGAAATATCAGTTAAACACGATGGCTTTCTCAAAGGCTCACTGTTCAGTGCCGGTATTAAATTTTAGCAGCTAATTGCAGGCACCATGGTGTGCACTACAGGGGAGACATGAATGAAATCAAATGGAAATTCAGTGACTCACTCTGTTTGGAGGGAGGTCTCTTGTGGAAGGCTCACCAGAGAAGACATGTGAGCCGATCTTGAAGTAGGTGTCTTCTAGGTAAGAACCAACCTACCTATACACAGAAAAATAGAAATTTGCCACATGTCTGGCACTTTTTTTTTTTTTTTTTTTTTTTAGACAGAGTCCCACTCTGTCACCCAGGGTGGAGTGCAGTGGCATGATCTCGGCTCACTGCAACCTCTGCCTCCTGGGTTCAAGCGATTCTCCTGCCTCAGCCTCCCGAGTAGCTGAGACTACAGGCACCCGCCACCACGCCCGGCTAATTTTTTCTAATTTTAGTAGTGACGGGGTTTCACCGTGTTAGCCAGGATGGTCTCGATCTCCTGACCTTGTGATCCACCCGCCTCGCCTCCCAAAGTGCTGGGATTACAGGCTTGAGCTACCGCACCTGGCCTGGCACTGCCTTCTTGATAGCTGTGTGGCATGACTTCCCATTATCTCTCGTCTCAGAGGTAATTATTCTTTCTCCGACTTCATTTTCTTCACAGACTGCTGTAAGGAATGTGGACAATATAACTCCACAAATATTTTTAAATAATTTAAAATAACAGTCCCAGTTTCCTTATTAACGATTTTTTTTTCCAGAGCTTCTAATTGCTATTTGCCAACTTTTGATTTTGCTTCTTCTCCCTTTTCTCCCTCTTCTGCACTCTTGGGGGAAGGTTTAACTGGCCACCAGCTGGCCAAAAGTGACCCTGAACAGAGATGTAAGGAATCCAAAGCTTAATGGTGGATAAGCCTAACAACCAGCGTTAATTTCATATGCACTCTGTTTAGCGTTATCAAGAAAATTCAGCACATTTAGATTAGGTGCTTGCTGTAGGGTCAGACCTGCTCAGGGTCTTGGCCAGCAAGAGGCCAAGACCCACAGAACCACTGCCACCACCACCACTGTGTCAGCAGGAAGCAATTACAGAAGACTAACCTTTGTCCGTTTTCCCCCAAATCTCTGGGGTCTTGGAATCTTGAGGGGGGAAGTGTTACAGTAGGTAGTAGTCAGGTATGAGCAGGGCAGGAGTGGGCTCCCCACCCATACACAGCAGGTGTGTTGGGCGATCATCAGGTGATGGTTAGGCCGTTGTTAATTGCCTCGCTAAAGTAATAATTGATCACAGCCAGCACCAGGGAAAAGCAGTCGCTTAACAGAGAAAACACCTGAAACTGATCAGCAGCTTCCCAACAAGATCTCAGGAGTGGGGAGAAGCAATGCAAGATCCCGGAAGGAAGCCGAAGTATAAAACCCCAAATCAAGAGGTAAAGCTGTGCCCTTGGTTTCTCAAGTTGCCCACTTGGGCCTCTTCCAAGTGTACTTTTCTTCCTTTCCTTACTGTTTTAAAGCTTTTTAATAAACTTCCACTCCTGCTCTGGAAAACAAACAAACAAACAAAAAACTTTAGCCCTGCTCAGTGGGCTGCAAATGCAAACCATGGCCCTATCCTCCAGGTTTATAAGATGATTAACAAAGGAAACAATCAGTTAAGAAGTTTCAAAATCAGGGCCGGGTACAGTGGCTCACGCCCGTAATCCCAGCACTTTGGGAGGCTGAGGCGGGAGGATCTGAGGTCAGGAGTTCGAGACCAGACTGGCCAACATGGTGAAACCCCGTCTCTTCTAAAAATACAAAAATTAGCTGGGCGCAGTGGCATGTGCCTATAATCCCAGCTACCTGGTAGGCTGAGGCAAGAGAATCGCTTTAACCAGGGAGGCAGAGGTTGCAGTGAGCCGAGATCAGGCCACTGCACTCCTGCCTGGGCAACAGAGTGAGACTGTCTCAAAAAAAAAAAAAAGTTTCAAAATCAAATAGTGAATAATAAAGAAACTGTGTGTGCAAAGCAAAATAATCTTATGTGATTAAACCACTGTCTATATCTTTATGTGATTAACTAGAAAAATGTGAGATCAGGAGAATTAAGAACATTGATCTAGCCTCATGGATCCCAAAGGACAAGATTTGGGAGGAGAATATGAATTTATTAAATCTCACCTGTGGTACCCTTAGGAATTGCATGCACACCTTTTCATGAGGCAAGAGGTCTATGCTATGGTTCCCAGGAAGTGTTGGGCCACAGTCTCTTACAAAGCCTGGAAAACATCAGACAGAACGGTGGCCAACACTGCCGGAATACTTGTGTGTACCGCCATGTAATATGTAATAACAAAGTGAGACATCTCTCATTTCTCCCCCTCTCAGGCAGAAAGAGAGGTTTGACAGAGTTTGTTTTTTATTTGTTTTTGGTGATTTTTTTTTAAGTTAATTTTCTTTGAAGAAGTAATCTGTACTCATTGTAAAAACTATTTTCCATTTGTTTGTTTTTTCAGTGTGATTACAAATTTTGTAAAGATGGTTCTGCAGGGTTTGGCAGCGCTCCCCAAAGATGCTCTCATATTGACGGGGCTCTCCAACACCCTCAGGTGGCAGGTTGGGAGGGAAGTGCATACTTCACCAGCAGCAGCAGTCTCTTCTGGTGGCTCAGGGTGTCCTGCCCCAGCTCCTGCTGCCTGGTGACAGGATTACTGCTGGTAGGTGTTCATTTGATCCCCGGCATATGTTGACAATGAAAGAAATACTCCAGCATGGACCTATGCCTGGTCTACTCATTGTTGTCTTCAGTTTAAGGAACACAGAACATTAACACAGGAGGGAAGCGAGCAATTCTACACTGAACTCTTTCTACCTGTGAATCTTTGACTTGTCTAGTTTTTAAGATATTTTTTCTTGCCTGGAACTAGATTTATTACTTTTCCCTTGTTCTTTTCCTTTGTTTTATTTTCCTTTCTATGGATTTTGGAATAAGACTTACTATGCAGTCTGTATCTGCTCTTTTAGTAGTCATCCTTTACTTGTTTAGACACATATGTGACCTAAAATCTCAACAGAACTAATATCTCTAACTCATTCCCCCTAAATATAAGGATCTCAGCAAGATTTACTGCACTCCTATCTTAACATGTTATTTTGTTCAGTGTCTTATTTATCATCTTGTTTACACTCCCCAAGGTAGCAATTACTTTTTTAAAAATCCATTTAATACTCACTTAGGTTCGCACACACGTTGGTTTCTTTGCTCACCTTTGCTTTCTATGTCCCACTACTTCCTTGGGAATTCCGTTTCCTTCTTCATAAAGTACTCCTTTTAGTAATTTTCTTTTTCAGAAGAGTCCTTTTCTTTCTTCCAAAATGTGTTCTCCTGTATTTTTCTAGTATTTTAAACAGATTTCTAGTGCCGTCTCTATCCTTTTATTGTATTATGGAAGCTGAATTAGTTTGCTAAGTCTGCCATAACAAAGTACTGCAGACTGAGTGGGTTAAATAACAGAAATGTATTTTCTCAGTTCGGGAGGCTGAAAGTCTGAGATCAAGGTGTCAGCAGGGTTGGTTTGTTCAGAGGCCTCTCCCTCTGGCTTGTAGATGGCCGTCTTCTCTCTGTGTCTTCATCTATTCTTCCCTCTGTGGGTGTCTGTGCCCTAATCTTTCCTTCTTATGATGACTCCAGTCATACTGCATTAAGACCCAAACATATGACTTTATTTTACTTAAATTACCTCTTTGAAGACCCTGTGTCTAAATACAGTCACATCTGAGAAACTGGGGGTTAGGACTTCTACATATGAATTGGGGTGGGGAGGGACAATTTCGCCCATAACTGTTGTTCATGTTCTTCTAATAATCCTATATGATGTGTTTGTTAACTAGTTCTCATGGAGAATTTTTATCTTTTGTGATTTGAAATTTGGGACAGTGAGCTCATCTTCATTGGGTGTTTAATTTAGGAATTCTGTGTGCCTGGGTCAAAGGTGGATTCCTACAGAGCAGCTTTATCCCAAAGGATCTGCCAGGTGCTGCCACAGTTTCAACGACACTGTTCAATGTTTATGATAATTACCAACCTTGCAGTTTCTTGGATCATGTAGGCAATATAAATGCTAACCCCAGACCCTCATGAGGCAGAAGCCTGTGGTTGTAAATGATCAGAGACCTTTTATCCTATCCAAATGACAGCTGTTGGCAATAAAACCTTTTCTTTTCATCCTTTCATGAGCTGTGCATTCTTTCAAGGGTCCAGACTTAAGTGTGGACATCAGTTACAACATTTCACCTTGCAGGAACCACCCGTGGGGTTGTGTAGCACTCAGCTATTCACAAGTCATGCTGAAACCTATCTGGGATTATGGAGATCTTCATTTTCCCCAAGACTTTCTACCCCAGCTGGGCCATAGCATCAACACTGCATCACTTCCCTTTTTTTTTTTTTTTCTTGCATCAGTGGCTTTCAGCTACTCATTTAAAACAATGTAAGTTAGATGTTATCCTTCATTTTTAGGTATCTGTAGTACATGGGTTTTCAAGACAACCAGTCTTTCATTGCTGGAATGAAAAGTTAAATGGCCATTTAACATTAGGAGATATACCTAATGTTAAATGACGAGTTAATGGGTGCAGCACACCAACATGGCACATGTATACATATGTAACTAACCTGCACGTTGTGTACATGTACCCTAAAACTTAAAGTATAATTTTTAAAAAAAAGCCAGACACAAAAAAGAAAAGAAGAAAAAAAGGAAAGGTTAAATGGCAAGTTCATTGGGGTTGCATTAAATTTTAGATTAATGTGGGTAGAAGCAACAGCCTTAAAATAGTGAATATTCCCTCTCAATAACTGGATATTTGTTTTGATACTCTTTGTGTTCCTGTATAAGATTTTAAAATTTTTCCTTGTGTGAATTTCTACTTCATTTTATTTTTTATTCACTTTTATTACTTTTGACTATTATACTTGGAATCTTTATTATTTTAACTTCTACTAAATGTTTTTTGTTTATGTAAAGGCTATAATTTCTGTGTACTAATTCTGTGCCTACTTGTTGGATTCCTTTATTTATGATAATTTTCCAACTGCCTCTCTTGGCTTTTTCAGGGATACAGTCTTCTCATCCCAAAATTATGATAATTTTACACCTCTCATCTAATATTTTATGTCTCCATTTAATTTCTCTTGCTGGATTGATGTTTCTTAACAATGGTATGTAATTGTGGGGATAAAGAGTATTCTTATATGTTCCCTAACTTAAACAGGAATGTTTCTTGTGTTGTCAAGAAACAATAATGTTTTTTGTGGTTTCTTATTAAGCTTCACATTGGCTACCTTGCAAATTAAAGTGATGGACATTTGTATAGGTCGTTAGAATTTAAAAGCACTTTTCTGTACATGGTCATGTTTGAATTCTCACCACCACTTGATTTTGTGAGACCAAAACCAACTTGCTCAATTTTCTTTTAAAGTCAACTTACTGAAAATTTTACCTCAGTGAATAATGACCTTCAATTGTACCTGCGGGTGGAAGTTTTATCCACTTTTGGTTACCAAATGTAGTAATAATACCTGCCTATTCACAAACTTCCTATTGTTTGTTTCTTACTGAAACTCAAATCTGGTCTTCTTTACTAAAAAGCAAGTGAGAAGAATTTAAGAAGCTGTGTAATGATTTGGAGTGTGTGTATATATATATACATATATATATACACACACACATATATATACACACACATATATATACACACACACACTGACATAATAGTATTTTATACTGACATAATTATACAACTTTATATTTATAAAGTATATCATATTTATACAGGATACAGTATATATAGTATTATATATACTTTACCATTATTATATATAATTATATAATTATGTTATAAATAATTATATATATTATATTATATATAATTATATTATATTATAATTACATATCATATAACATATGATATATATAATTATATATATAGATACACATATCAGTATATAATTTTAGGGTAATAGCTATTACTTTAAGATGTTTGCATAAAGCACTGCAAAGCCCTAGTCTGATCTATTTATACTTACACAGTTGGTGGCATTCACTAAGGGCCACTCTGCAAGATTGTGCAGTTTGTGCATTCCACAAAGGTTCCCAGATGCAGGGACGAGTAGGGGCGAAATCTAATTGACATTCTACTTGCCAAGCCTCCCACCTTGGCAGGGTCATGGCTCACCAGAAGAGGCCCCTTTTTGTCTATAGCTAAATGTTGTACCTGCAGGGCTGCGTTTTCCCAGAAGGGGGCACCTTTTCATCATTCACTTAAAGATTCCATAAGACTGACACCACAGGCCATGGATTGCACTGACTTCCCTAAAGCATAATTCCATGCACAGCTCACGGGAGTCACAGCGCAACCTCAAACTAGTATTACACTGGGGCTTTGCCCTATCTGGACTTTGTTTTAACAAATATGAGGTCATCATTTCAGAAGGTTCCCATTATGTAAATCTCAGTTTTGAGACATACGTCATCTTCATCACCATCAACAGCAAACATCTACTAGACACCTACCAAGCAGGAGTCACTAATACACAGTAGATACAAAAAGAGGTGAACACATAACTTAGCATGGCTACTTAAGAAACACTAACCAAAGATACGTGTCATGGCTGGGCTTGTGAACATACACTACTCTTGTCTCAAGTAAACTTTCTAAAAAAGCACAGTTAGACGTGGTAATATCACTGGAAACTACAGATTCCCAGCTGTTAGCCTTGTAGCTACTTCTGGAGAGCTTGGTGTCTCCATAGGAAATGGAGTAAGTAAAACCTCCTTTCAGAGACAAGCTGTGGATTATGGGAGTAGCACAATGACTCTGGAAAGCAGATAAATTTCCTGTGCATTGATGCACTGCAAAGGACTAAGCCCATTTCTTGCTGTTCCTCCAAGCCCTATAGAAAGGGGACTGCAGAGTCAGCACCGCTGAATCAAATTATTAAAGTGGAAGGAATCTTATACATCATCCACTCGGCATTCCTCATACACAAAGGCACATTGGTGTAGGAATATGCAGTGACCAATTCAGGACCACACTCTTGGTAATGGGAGAGTGGAGATTAAAATATGACATGGACCTCTACTTGGGGATTCAGGATGCTACTGCTCCTGAGATTTTTCAAGTATTTTCATTCATCCAGCAATGACTTATGATTACTATAAGTATTAATAGTCTCTGAAACATCAATGGCTTGAAGAAGCAGCACATCTTACTGGAAACAATTGCCTGGTTTTGAATTCTGGTTTATATCTTTTTACCAGGAATGGTTACTGAGCTATATAGTTCAGTCTTTAGGTCTGATGCTTCTATTTTTGGAATAGTTGTCTGTATGAATTTAAAATGCAAAAGTTGGCCAGGCATGGTGATTCATACCTGTAATCCCAGCACTTTGGGAGGCCGAGGCGGGTGGATCACCTGAGGTCAGGAGTTGAAGACAAGACTGGCCAACATGGTGAAACCCCGTCTCTACTAAAAATACAAAAATTAGCTGGGCATGGTGGTACACACCTGTAACCCCAGCTACTTGAGAGGCTGAGGCAGGAGAATTGCCTGAACCTGGGAGGCAGAGGTTGCAGTGGGTCGAGATCACACCACTTCACTCCAGCCTGGGAGACAGAGAAACTGTCTCAAAAAAAAAAAAAAAAAAAAGCAAAAGTCATAGGCTTCCAAGCCATGGGCTAATTAGTGGCCTGTGATATGAACCACCTGAGAAGAATTGATATGTGGAAAGGCTGTAAGAGTGGGCCACTTAGCTGTGGAACCCGAAATGACATTTGATGGAGATTCAGGTATTCAGAGCACCACCATGAGCCACGAGAAAGCAGAGGACACTCATAGGCAGAGACAGATGACTATACCAACGGAGACACCAAGGGGATATCAAAAGAAGAGATAACTAATTCTGTTTCTGGGAACTCTCCAGTTCCCAGGAGGCCTGGCTCAGTTTCTCTCTTGATCTGTGCATTCCATGAGACCTTGGCATCCTCAACTTACACCTCCCTCTTTATTTGGGCCCATATCAGTCATTTTTCCTTTTCTGTAATCAGAGTATCTGGACCAATGCGACCTTTCACTCGCAGACACCTGGGTATGGAACCCTGGAAGAGCAGGATTCCTTTTGACAAAGCCTTGGCCTGACAAGTCTCTTAGTCCCTACTGGGAAGGGCTGCAGACACCTCTTCTTCATCATCCCTGGTCAAAATATACCTCTGGGGAGATGGAAACTTCATTCAACCACTTTCCAATTCCATTAGAAAGAGCTGTATTCCTCCCAAGATCAATTAGTGAATTGATCATGAACTGAATATTAGGTCTGAACATTTTGAGGTGACTTCTGAATGAAACTTGAATCCCACAGGATCTGTGGGTGACATAGGACCCAGCAGTTTCCCCTTCTCATCCTGAAAGCATATGGGCACAGTGTCATGTCCTATAGATCAGTGTTGTTTCAACTTTCGCATGCATCAGAATTGCCTGGAGGACTTGTTAGAACATAGATTGCTGGACTCCCCTGCAAGAGTTTCTGATTCAGTAGGTTTGTGGTGGGATGCAAGAATTTGCATTTTTAACAAGTTCCCAGGCAATGCTGATGATTCTGGTTCTGAATTACACTTTGAGAAGCACTGCTTTAGAACAATTCTTGTCAAAAAAGAAAGGAAAAGAAAAGAAAAGTGACAAGTGTGGAATGACAACTAAAAATCTAGGGTAGCTGGGCGCAGTGGCTCATGCCTGTAATCCCAGCACTTTGCGGAGGCCGAGGCGGGTAGATCACTTGAGGCCAGGAGTTCGAGACCAGCCTGACCAATATGGTGAAACCCCATCTCTACCAGAAATACAAAAATTACCCGGGCATGGTGGAGCACCTGTAGTCCCAGCTACTTGGGAGGCTGAGGCAGGAGAACTGCTTGAACCTGGGAGGAGAGGTTGCAGTGAGCCAAGATCACGCCACTGCATTCCAGCCTGGGCGACAGAGCGAAACCCCATCTCAAAAAAAGAAAAAAAAATCTAGATTTTTTTTTGAGGGGGGTGGATGATGAAAATATTCTAAAACTATATTATGGCGATAGCCCCACAAAAATAACTGAGAATAATTGAATTGTTGAGATAATGTGGTGGTATATAAATTATATGATAGCAAATCTGTGTAAAAGTCATCTTAACATGACTTTTAAACAGCTATTAATGTTTAAAAGCTTTTTAAAAGTTTAATGACTTTGAAACAGCTTTGTTATATAGCTTATACACAGAATTGACATTTAAAATGACTTTTAAATGCTTTTTATCATATAATTTATACATATAATTTTAAAAAATTAATTTAATAGGTTGCAAACAATATTTTTCTCTTAATTAAATAGAATAGAAAATATTAGATTGTGTTTATGTAGTGTATCAGGATTCTCCAGAGAAATAGGAGCAATAGGATGTGTGTGTAGATGGAGAGGGAGCTAGACAGATACATAGAAACACAGGGAAAGATAATCACATGATTATAGGGGCTGGCAAATCTGAAATCTGCAGGGTGGACTAGCTGGCTGGAAATTGTGGCAAAAGATGAAGTTAAAGTCTTGAGTCCAAAGACAGTGTAGAGGCAGAATTCCTTCCTTTAGGGGGAACCTCGGTCTTTTCAGACCTTCAACTGATTGGATAAGGCCCACTCACCTGATGGAGGGTCATCTGCTTTACTCAAAGTCAATGTGATTAAGTGTTAATCACATCTAAAAAATACATTCACAGCAACACCTAGACTGATATTTGACCAAACAGTGGCATACCATAGCCTAGCTAGGTTGACACATAAAATTTACCATCACACAGATTAAAAATAGCATTTTGTGAAAAGTTTGTTTCCATTTGCACACTCACCTGTGCGTGAACTGGCTTGTGATTTTCAATGCCTTCATTACTGTGAGTCATGGGTTAAAAAATACAAAAGCCTCTGCTTCCCATCTTCATATGCAGACAGATGACTGTACCAAAAACTTTATGAAATAAACAAAACAAACAAAAAGGCTGCTTTAGTACTTTTGGTGAAAGCATACTAAATGAAATTTAATCAAGTTTTTTGTTGTTGTTTGTTTTTGTTTTTTGTTTGTTTGTTTTGCCTCTAACTTAAAGACCTAGTAGAAAGAAAGCAGTCTCAAGGTTTCTGGAGCCCTGTCTGGCTATCTGGCTCTCACCTTTATTACCATAGACAACCATATGCTTGTGACTGTCTGAGGGCTGTAAAGCCAAGCCCGGGATGACTGAACCAAGTGGAAAACACGTGTAGGTTGGCATGCGCGTCTTGTAGACACAATGGGATGATTAAGCCAAGCTTCACTGTTTCATTAACGTGCAACCAAGCAATTTATTTGGAGGAGGCTGTTTTGGCATGGCAGCTTCAAAGACATAAAAATATTGCGATTTCTTAACCAATCAGGTGCAGAGCTGACAGTCCTGACCTCCCACTGCAGACACAAGCAGGGCACACAATGAGAGTCAGGGATGGAGTGAGACACAAGAGGTAGATGAAGTTGTCTCCATTACACATTACTTTGTATTTTTTTGTTTTGTAAAGGACTTTAAAACTGTGTCTTTGAATTTTTTTAGCACTAAGGATATGGTGAAACTCTCAACTGGATTAGAGATGGGGTTAGGCTCAGGTATGGGGTAAGGATGTCCATGGGGTATTTTTTGGAAAACACAGTTTAAATTGTTTTTAAAGATAATTTCAAATGGTCTCATCCAAGTAAGCTGTCTCAGAATATCAGATGTTTTCATCCTCATGAGACTAACGAAATCTAAATTTTACCATCTAAATTCACCACCCTTAGGTATGTAATGCATGCATACCGCCCCTCACCCTATGCTGACCACTCCCCCTCCCCACTAGAGATCAGTCTGATGATGACTCCAGGAATAGCAAATCTCTTTGCTGAGATTCGGATTATTCCACAGAGTGAAAGTGTTCATTGTGTCTGACCCATCCGGATTCCCAGCAGTGCTAGCAGACAGCACCTCTTGACATAACTCCATGGGGAGCCAGCCTAGCTGCCTTGCCTTCCTCTTTGTCTGGGTCTGCTGGGCACCAAGCTCTTTTACCTATGTGAGTGTGGGGAAGTGGTGTTTTGTCCTCTGTATGAGCTGTTTGCTTTTCCTTCCCATCAGAGTCTAACCAATCCCCTGTGCTCGGGCTGAGTCAAGCTGAGCAAGGCTGGGCTGTACTCTCATTGTGCCCCATCTCCTCATTCAAATTTCCCAGGATGGCCCTGCCCTGTGTCTTTTGCTTGTGCTTCCTTCACCCCACAGCCTTGCAGCTGTGCCTCATCCCACTCCCTTGTGACTAAGCCCAGTTTCCCCTCTTTCTCTTGCTGCCCCATCTTATGGTCAGCCTCAAACTGAACTGCAAAACTATATGTCTGACTGTAGAGCTACCACACTATGCTGACCAAGATAGATTATAGATAAATTAAATGACAAATTGATACATAGAATAAAAGACAAGTAAGGAATTCCAGCTACCTATTGCTGAGTAATACCTACTTCAATTAAATGCCTTTTCAGTGGGGCAGCAGCTTGAAAGCAACAGCCAATTTAACATCTCTCACAATTCTGTAGGCTGACTGGGTTTAGCCAGAAAGAACTTCTGCTCCATGTTCTGTCAGCGGGACCTGCAGTCATCTGGAAACTGCACTGAGCTGTACCATCCAAGATGGCACACACATATGGCTGATAATTGGTCCTGGTTGTCATTTGGGAGCTCAGCTGGGATTGTCAACTGGAGCACCTTTGTTCTCCATGTGCTCTCTCTGTGTGGCTTGGGCCTGTCTCAGCATGGTGGCTGGATCCCAGGGGCGCAGTGTTCCAAGTGCACAAAAGCAGGAGGTGCAGAATGTCTTCAAACCCAGTTTCAGAAGTTGCACAGCATCACTTCTGCTGCATCCTGTTAGTCAAAACAAGTCATGGGGCCTGCCCAGAGGAGAGAAAGAGACTCTACCTCTTGATGGATTTGTGGCCATTCTTAACCTGCCACACAGAGACAGGTAAACAGATAAAGAAGAGGTGAACTGAAATATTCCAACTAAAATTTTGAGGAGCTAGATCATGTTGTCTGTGTTTCTTGTTACTTCCCTGCATTTTCTGGTTTTTAACAATAAATAAATTGCTATTTTTAAATTTAATAAGTATAGCTTATGCATAATCCAAATGCTATAAGTATATCTTGATAAATTTTAACAAACTGTACCTATCCATGTCACTAGCATCCACATTGAGAAAGACAACTTTAGCAGCATTTTAGAAACCTTCAATAGCTATGATTTTTGCAAAGAGAAAAGCATTTAATATTTAAAGAGAAGCATCTATCATTTAAAAAAAACAGTTATTTCCAATCTTCTATTCTTTACAACTACAACATCTCTTTGACATATATAAAATAACTCTTAATTATTCTTCAAATTATAGATTTCAGGGTTCAATTGGCTAATCTCCAACAATCTCCAGCAAATGAATAGAAGTGGGATTTTCCAACAGTGAAATGGCCAGTCTGAATATTTGGTGAACTGACTGATCATCTATATCCTTATTTAAGCATGTATCATTGTCAAAACGATATTTAATTCTTCAGATTTATTTTGAAATAAGGCATGAATAAATATAAAACCTGGATTTATAGCAAAAGCATCAAGCAGCAATTAGCTTCAGAAACATTCAAAAAAAATCTGCATGTGCACACAAGGTCATTTTGTCAACCTCACATTTTCTGGAGGTAATCATTAGGTTCTGATGAGATAGAAATCACACAATTATACAGCTCACTGTTGATACAAATTATTTGTGCTGTATTTTTATTAACTTTTAATGTGTATTTCTATTTTGTAACGGCCACTGATGAATAATCAAAGACCAAGGCTTATTCTCACTCTTTAAATCTTGACTTAAAGTTCCCTGGTGACATTCACCTTTCCTGGCCACCTTATATAGAGGTAGCACCTTTCTTCCTGCCTGGCTTGTTTTCTACAGAGCCCTGTGGTAGCCCGAACAATGGTCTGTAAACATATCCAGATCCTAAGCCCTGGAACCTGTGAACATTACCCCATATGGAAAAAGGGTAGTTGTACATATTGAAGACCTTGCCATGCAGACATAATCCTGCCTGCATTATTTTACTGGGCCCTGCATGTAACCACATGTATCTTTATAAAAGGGAGGCCAAGGGAGACTTCACATGGAGGAGGAGCCGTGCGATGGAAGCAGAGTCAGAGAGAGAAGATGCTATGGCTCTGGCTTTGAAGATGCAGGGCTGAAAAAAAAAATGCAGCTCTAGAAGCTAGGAAGAGCAAAGCAAAGGGCTCTCCCCTAGAGGATCAGGAGGGAGGGCAGCCCTGAGGATGCTTTGACTTTCTCCCATTAACTCGAATTTCAGACTTTTGGCCTCCAGAACTATAAGGGAATAAACACGTATTGCTTTAAGCAACCTGGTTTATGGTAATGTGTTACAGGGGCATAGGAAATGAACATGGTGCCTGCTACAATCTGAATGCTTTGTTTGCTTCCCTGTTTTTATTCTCATCTCCCTCACTAGACTCTAAGCTCCTGGGGGTGAGACCTTGTCTGACTTCTTCACTGCTATCCACAGTTCAGTACTTGGCACAGAGTAAATGTATACTAAGTGGTTCAGCCATAAATGACACTCAGGAGAAGGCTGTTTGGAGAAAGTTTGTGAATGCTGAAGGATGAAGAAAGTTTGGCCTGGCATAAAGAAGTGGGGCTGGTGTTACAGATAGGGGCTCTGTTATATGCAAATGTGCAGAGATGAGGATGAAGAAGTCATGTGGAACTGTGGAGACCCAATGAAGAAATGACCAGATAAGCCCTGAGTTCCCTTGAGAAGAATTGAGACTCTTCCTGGAGGGATGACATGAGGCCAGATTGAGGGAACTTGGAAAACCAAGAGGGAAACAACAAATTAGAATGGAAAGGGATGCATGAGAGCCAGAAGTGGAACTTCAGGCTGGACAGTTCTGGGCTTGTGTGCGTATAGTTTTCCCAGCGAGCAGAATAAGCACCAGCAAAGCATCTTCCCATCCCCAAACAGAGAAAAGTTTACTCTTGAGGAATTAATGAAGACTTTTGTAGTTGGAAAATCTACCAAGAAACTCTTTTAATTTCACATACAATGTATGTTCTGTTTTAACTTTGTCTTGATTTTAGTTGGAATTATATATAAGTCGGCAAAACCGCAACCTTTCCAGGACTTTAGGCCTCTGAAGGATTAAGATTGTAAGTCGTTGGGGCAGCACGATGGGCCAGAAGGCTGATTCAACCCTGGCCGGGGCCTGTGTCCTGATGCTGCCAGGGTGGCTCAGTTCTAGGGGAACATATTCAGTCTGCAATGCACAGATCAGCAAATTCATTGGCTCCACCTCCTTCCATAATGCTGCTCCCATATTCTTACTTTGTATAATTACCTGATGACTTATATCCTTATTAAGAGCTTGCCAAAATGGCAATCAATTAGCAAACACATTCATTAGGATCCTTCTTTGTGGTTTTGTTGTAAAGGATACTCATTTTACACTAATGTGATGTCCTGCTACTCCTGAAAACTGCTGTCCTGTGAAAATGCCAATTCAGCAGGACCCCTGGCTATGGAACAAGAGTGTGCAAATCACACATGCTTACAAAAATCCATCGCATCCCTTGTGGGAGGTAGATTAATGGCTCCCTGGGGGGTGTTGTGCCAGTTTCCTATAGCTGCTATAGCAAATTACCACAAACCCAGTGGCTTCAAACAGAAATTTATTCTCTCATAGACCTAGAATTCAAAAGTCCAAAATCAGCATCACTGGGCCAAAATCAAGGTGTTGGTAGGGCCACGTGCCCTCTGGATGCTCTAAGGGACAATCTATTTCTTGTCTCTTCCAGCTTCTGGCGGCCACTGGTATCCTTGGCTTATGGCCACATCACTCTAGTCTCTGTCTCTATGGTCCACTGCCTTCTGCTCATCTATCTGAAATGTCCCTCTTGTGATTGTATTTAGGGCTTGTGATTGCATTTAGGGCTCATCCAGATAACTCAGGCTAGTCTCCCTATCTCGAGACCTCTGCAAAGTCTTTGCCATATAAGGTAGCACAGGTTCCAGGTATTGGGACATGAACATCATTTGTGGGGGGACCACTGTTCAGCCTACCACAGATGTCTATGCATTAAGCACCAAACCTCTGCATATGTGATTAAAGTTATGGACCTTGAAATGAACAGAGTAGCCTGGATTATCCAGATGTGCCCAATCTCATCACATAAGCCCTTAAAAGAAAAGACGCTTTCCTGACTGTGGTCAGAGAGAGCACAGAGAAAGACACAGCAGGGATGTGAGGGAAGAGAGAGACTTTATCCACCATTGCTGGCTTTGAAGGTGGAAGGGAGGGTGGAGAAGAGCCCAGGAATGCAGGCAACCTCTAGAAACTGGGAATGGCCCTCAGCTGATAGTCAGCAAGGAAATGGGGACCTCGGTCTTATAACCAAAAAGAACTGAATTCAGCCAACAACCTAAATGAGCCAGGAAACAGATTCTCCTCTAGGGCCTCCAGAAAGGAGAACAGCCATGCTGACATCTTGATTTCAGCCTGATCAGACTTGTGTCATATTTCTGACCTGTGCACCTATAAATCTGCATTGGGTCATGACTGGTTTGTAGCAATAGAAAATTAACACACCACTGTAAACAGTGGGTTTAATAAACAGAGGACATCTCAGTTTATTAAAGTTTTTGGTATAAAATAACAGACATATAGATATACTCAAAATTAATAAATGTTGATGTTCTGGTCTCTGATTAGAGAAAATATCATGATAGATTTTTGGTTTACTGAATGTCGACCTTTGTGAATGTGTGCCTTAATGTATGTATGTTATGTAGAGAGACACTGGAAAATGCTTTTTTAGCTTAAGAGACATAGAAAAATTTAAGAAGAGCAGCTTGTGAAACTATCCACATCCCTCTGCTTTATCCCCTGCCCCTGGGGGGTATGGATGTATGTGATTATACATATGTCATTGAACACGGGCAGGGAAGGTAGTTAACACACACAGACACACATGCATGAAAAAGCAGCTCAGCATATTGATCAAGAAAGTGAGTCCATTACAGGAAAGCGGTCCCAATCCAGACCCTAAGAGAGGATTCTTGGATCTCATGCAAGAAATAATTCAGGGAGAGTCCATAGAGTAAAGTGAAAGCAAGTTTATTAAGAAAGTAGAGGAATAAGCTGGATGCGGTGGCTCATGCCTGTAATCCCAGCACTTTGGGAGGCTGAGGTGGGCAGATCACCTGAGGTGGGGAGTTCGAGACCAGCCTGACCAACATGGAGAAACCCCATCTCTACTAAACACACAAAATTAGCCAGGCGTGGTAGTGCATGCCTGCAATCCCAGCTACTCAGGAGGCTGAGGCAGGAGAATTGCTTGAACCCATGAGGCAGAGGTTGCGGTGAGCCGAGATTGAGCCATTGCACTCCAGCCTGGGCAACAAGAGCGAAACTCTGTCTAAAAAAAAAAAAATTAGAGGAATAAAAAAATGGCCACTTCATAGACAGAGCAGCCCCTAGGGCTGCTGGTTGCCCATTTTTATGGTTATTTCTTGATGACATACTAAACAAGGGGTGGATTATTCATGCCTCCCCTTTTTAGACCATATAGGGTAACTTCCTGATGTTGCCATGGCATTTGTAAACTGTCAGGGCGCTGGTGGGAGTGTAGTAGTGAGGAATGACCAGAGGTCACTTTTGTGGCCACCTTGGTTTTGGTGGGTTTTGGCCAGCTTCTTTACTGCAAGCTGTTTTATCCACGAGGTCTTTATGACGTGTATCTTGTGCTGACCTCTTCTCATCCTGTGACTTAGAAATGCCTTAACCATCTGGGAATGCAGCCCAGTAGGACTCAGCCTCATTTTACCCAGCTCCTATTCAAGATGGAGTTGCTCTGGTTCAAACACCTCTGACAAGTCCACTGCAGAGACAAAGCACAGCGATGTAGCCCAGGAGCCTGTGCAGTCAGGCCTCAAGGAGGACCAAGGACAGTTAACATCTGAGGAGGTTTATTTTAGCCTCTGGGCCTTCTGCTTGACTCTTGCCTTCACTTTTTTTTGTGAATGCGTGGTAAAATATACATAACATAAAATTGGCCATTTTAACTATTTTTTTTATTGTATGGTTCAATTAAGTACATTTGCATTGTTGTGCAACCATCACCACCATCCAGCCACAGCACTTTTTCATCTTCCCAAACTGAAACTCCATACCTATCAAACAGTATTCCCGTTACCCTTGTCCTCTTTTGCCTTTACTTTTGCACATGAGCTATAGAAAGGGCAGACATATCCCTCTGAGGTGCTAAAACAACACACGAGAAAACTCAAAGTTTGAAATAATTCAGTTGAAATCATTTGAGATTTATACATTAAGACATGAGCAGCCAGGTGCCATGGCTTTCACCTGTAATCCCAGCACTTTGGAAGGCTGAGGTGGGAGGGTCGCTTGAGGCCAGGAATTCCAGACCAGCCTAAGCAACACAACAAGACCCTGTCTCTACAAAAAATAAATATTAGTGGCTGAGTGCGGTAGCTCACACCTGTAATCCCAGCACTTTGGGAGGCCGAGGCAGGTGGATCACCTGAGGTCAGGAGTTCGAGACCAGCCTGGCCAACATGGCAAAACCCCATCTCTACTAAAAATACAAAAATTAGCTGGGCTTGGTGGCACATGCCTGTAATCCCAGCTACTTGGGAGGCTGAGGTAAGAGAATCACTTGAACCCGGGAGGTGGAGGTTGCAGTGAGCTGAGACTGCGCCATTGCACTCCAGTCTGGGCAACAAGAGAGAAACTCTGTCTCAAAACATACATACATACACACATACATACATACATAATAGCTCAGTGCGGTGGGATGCACCTGTAGTGCCAGCGACTCGGGAGGCTGAAGGGGGAGGATCACTTGAGCCCGGGAGGTCAAGGCTGCAGTGACCCATGATTGCACCACCCCACTTCAGCCTGGGTGACAGAGTAAGACCCTGTCTCAAAATAAATAAATAAATAAATAAATAAATAAATAAATAAATAATAAAGACATGTACTGAGCTCCTTAGAAGAGATATGTTACGTACATAATACATAACAAAAGTATCAAAGGCTCATAAAATCTCAAACGATACAGAATTGAATTGAGTGAAGTGAACAATGAAAGTCCCTCCTCTCTCCCCTGCCTGATGCCATTTTAAGAAAGATCCCCTGAAGAGTTTGGTATGTCCCCTCTTCCAGACAAGGACTTTTTGTATTTGTGAATTTGGGCCAGCTTTAAAAATAGAATCCCCAGATAGCTTTCCAGATGAGGTGATTTATGCGATTAGGAAAAACCTCTGTCCAATGTGCCATCTCCCCAAATAATTTTCTCATTATGCCATTTTATGGCTGAAATCCTATCATTAACAATTCATTTCTTTGGCCTAATGATTTGTCCCTTCCTTCTTAAGATGCAAATACCTCTTATAAGACTAACTCTTTAAGCCTTAACCCTCCTGTAAGAATGAGTTTATTTAAATGGAGTCATTTCTTCTTTCTCCTTTATCTTATCATTTGTTTGTTTCCTTCCTTTTGTCCATCACCAACAGAGACTCTGAGTCCCATTAGGACAAGGACTACTTGAGCTTTATTCACTGTCCAGTTCCTGGGATGGAGTGACACAGGATATACTCAATAAGTATTTGATTGGCTGCAAGACCTTGAGATAATGGACTCAGACATGAGACCCAAGGGTGCTGAGACAGAATGGAAGGCAGAAGAAATGTGATGTGAGCATGCGAGGCTGCCCCTGGATGGCTTTTCAGCTGCTGTGTACTGCCTAGGCTTAGGGCATCTTTCCTTTCAATGCCTGCTTCAGTGGGAGTCTGTGCCAGTTGTTAAATATTTTGAATATCACCCCCGGCACCACAATTAAACTTTACTGACCTCATAGTTCTCTTCATGATCTACCCTGGGAATCAAAACTTTACAACTGATTTTTTTTTAAGTTTGAGAAGATGGAAAATCAAAGCAAGGTAGGAGTGTCTGAGTTTTTTTGTTTTTGTTTTGTGTCCTCAAAGTTGTTTTATTCTCCCTTTTTCTTTTTAACAGCTGTGTAAACATTTAGCCAACAACAACAAAAAAAGCCATGGGAATGGGGTGTGGAGAAAGGATCATATGCAAAGGAATCTGCTGTTTGCAGAAATATTTACAGAACACCAGCAGCGTTATTGCAGGTGTATACAGCAGATTCGCTGGCCCTGTTAACACCTCCCCAGTGGCATTTAATTCACTTATTCAGAATTAGGAATTGCAAAGACCCCAGAGTAGGAGAAAGGGAAACTGACTCAATAGAGCTCTTATATATGCCTCATGATGAATACCAACAGTTACCACAGTTTATGATATATTTCTTTATTTATTTGACGGCTTATGTAATGCCTGTCCTCTCTGCCAGCCTAAAAGCTCCATCTGAGGGAAAGCTTGTCTACTTCTGTTTGTCACAAAGTGCCTAGCTCCCAGCACAGTGTCTGGCACATAGCATGTGCTTAACAAATATTTATAGCATGAAAGAATACATATTATCTCATTTAGTTGGAATAGGCTGTTCTAATGGTGCAAATGAATTTTTTTAAAAATTCTCTGCTTGGCCAGGCACAGTGGATCACACCTGCACTTTGGGAGACTGAGGTGGGAGGATTGCTGGAGGCCAGGAGTTAGAGACCAGCCTGGGCAATGTAGCAACAGCTTGACTCTACAAAAAAAAAAAAAAATTATCCTGGTGTGGTGGCACACACCTGTAGTTCCAGCTAAAGGAGGCTGAGGCAGGAGGATCCCTTGACCCCAAGAGTTTGAGGCTGCAGCATGCCGTGATCACGACACTGCACTCCAGCCTGGGTGACAGAGCTAGGCCCTCGCTCTTGGGGGAAAAAAAAAGCTGCTTATTAGCTTGAAATTGGACTGCTAATTTATATTTTAGTAGCTTTTTATCAAAGCTTTTAGCCTTTTTCATACTTTTTAATAAAATGAAATTTATTTTCATAAGTGATTTAGCTTTCTTCATGAACGGGATCAACTGTATATAATTAGTGACTATCATAATAGAAGCAGTAGGAAAAGTTTGACCCTTACTATTCCCTTTTTGAGAAAGTAGTAAAAAATTAAACTGAAGTGGTCTATTTTTTATTTGTGATATCATCATCATCATCATCATCTTTAACTGAGCTGTCCGTTTTGCAATTTAATGAAAATGGATCTTTGTAGCCACTGAGACTGAAATGCTTGCATATCAAGGAAATCACCTTCTTTATCCTAAATCACACTCTTTGCACACAGTGAGGAAAAGAGGAGAACTGAGTTTTTATGGAACAGGATTGCATAGGACACCCAGGGGAACAAGTCTCTAAAGGACTCAGAAATTTGTTGGGGTGAGGTTAGTATGAGGCTAAAAGAAGAGGTGCCAGAATAGGTGCAAAAGAAGCATTTACAGAGCCATAAAAACAGGGCAGTTGTTGATACCAGCTGCAGTACATCTACTACTCACAGCATTGTCATGGATAATGTGTTTTCTGTCCAAAACCTCATACTCCTCACATTGTGAGATATAAAACCAGAGTTATTCTTAGACATTCCTTCCTGGCAGAGAGCAAGGAGGTCCCGGGGTTGCTATGCATCTCTGACAAATCTATCTAGAATAGCATGTACACCTTTGACCCTTAGGTCTTAACATGGATAGAGGAAAAAGGTGACTATAATGAAAAGGTCACCAATTCTCAAAGGGTCAAAAGGCAGGATGAAGTAGACTAAATCTCACAGAGCTTGGTAAATGAGGAACACATAAGAAGATGCTGGAGGAAGAAGTAAATTGTTAGAAGCGAAATATGAAAAGACAAAAAGCATGTTCTTGAGGAGGAGTTTGGTGTGGCTAATTTTCAAAACTTGCTGATGATCCAAGGACAGAGGAAAATCTAGGAGGGAAGCATCTGAGAATCCACAATGCTGACTTTTAGACTGGTTAGGGTATATGTTTTGTGTGGTACCTACTTCTGCAGATGCTCTCTCTTGGAAACTTTAATGTCTTGCAGGTATTTCATTCCAGAGAATGAAAGTGATATGTGTTAGGTTGAAACCTATAATGAGGCCGGGCGCAGTGGCTCACGCCTGTAATTCCAGCACTTTGGGAGGCCGAGGCCGGCAGATCACGAGGTCAGGAGTTCAAGACCAGCCTGGCCAACAGAACCAGCCTGGCCAACATGGTGAAACCCTGTCTCTACTAAAAGTACAAAAATTAGCCAGGCATGGTGGCGCATGCCTGTAATATCATCTACTCAGGAGCCTGAGGCAGGAGAATTGCTTGAACCGGGACCGGGGAAGGTGGAGGTTACAGTGAGCCAAGATCGCGCCACTGCACTCCAGCCTGGGCTACAGAGCGAGACTCCATCTCAAAAAAAAAAAAAAAAGAAAACAAAACAAAAGAAAGAAACCTATAATGAACACAGGAGAAGCAAAGATGAGACTTGTGATAAGACAGCGGATGTCATTTCATATGTGATGGGCCCTGCAAGACCAGCAGGGAGTGTGGGGATTCCAGAAAGCATTAATCATTATGGCCTGCACTTTTACAAGACACATTCTTGCAAGTACTCTATTTAATGTTTCCTGTGCTTCCTACTTTACATCTGTTACCTCATTTGATTGTCACAATAATCCTATGAAATAGATACTGTTATCTGCTTAAATCAGGCTGATACTAGGTACTGGCAGGAAATTGAAAGACAGAAGAAAGAAGCCTCATGATTCTTTAACTCCAGCAAGGAGCATGTTGGCCACCTACGTATCATTCATGGCAAAAGGGAATTTTGAGGGGGAAAAATAAAGTGAGAGAGAGGAACAAAACATGTTGCCCCACATTTTCACAGCTACTTTTCTATTTGGAAATCACACTTATATCATTTCCTATTTGATAACTACAAAGAATTTGCCAGCTGCCATAAAGACAGCTGCATGAAGCAGATTCTTTGCAGTGTAGGATGAGCCTGTCCATAGGAATGTGAACTTGGATATTGACTGAGCCTAATGGGGTGGAGGTGGAAGACTCTGATGTGTTGGAATTGTTAGAGGAGGGTGAATGTGCAAGATAAGATGGAGCTGGAAAATGGAATTTTCTGGTTGGATATATTATCACTTCTAATAATTTTGGAGTTATTTTAGGAAATAGAAGGAAAGAGTAAATTCTGGGTAGTACAATGGACTGAAAGTTTGTGTCTGCATGACAATTTATATATTGAAATGCTAATCCCAATGTGGTGATATTTGGAAGCAGGGCCTGAGGGGGCATAAGGGTAATTATGTCATGAAGGCGGGTTATTAGGTCATGAGGGGTCATTAGGTCCTGACGGGAACTATCCCATTCATGATGGGATAGTTCCCTTCTTAGAAGAGGCAAGAGAGCTAGTTAGCTCCTTCCACCATATGAGGATACAATGAGAATATAGCCATCTACAAACCAGGAAGGGGGCCCTCACTAGACAGCAGGTCTCCCAGTCCCTTGATTTTGTACTTACCAGACTCCAGAACTATGAGAAATAATGTTGTTGTTTAAGCAACTCAGTCTATGGTAATTTGTTATAGCAGCCAGGATTGACTAAGATGGATGGGCAATTGGCAATTCCCATAGCAGTACAAGGGGATACAACAAAAATCATGACAGTGGTACATTAATGACTTAGAGTTTGGAAAAATTACTGTGAGTGAATCAAATGTTCATAAATATAACATTAGAAAGAAATGAGGAGGAGGAAATCCCTGAGCAGAGCTTATCACAGCTTGGAGGTTTACTTTGGCAGATGTACCTTTATTCAGGTCAACTGATCTCAGTGAGCATTTATGATAGTATTGTAGACACTGGCTAAATGGTTAAGTAATAAAGGACTATAATCCAGTATGAGAATGAGTTACATGGGTCAGTGATTCCCAAAGCAGGCTGCACATCAGAGTCCTCAAAAGAGGGCGTATAAATACAGATGTGTAGTCTCAATTCCTGGATACCAGGATTCAGTGAATCAGGGATTCAAGAATCTATTTATAGCAAATGCCCAGTGATACAAGGCAGGGAATCCAAGGAGACTGGTCACTGGTAGAAAATGAGTGGTATATACATTATGATGGTAGTGATGGTAATTGATGCTTATCACAGATATGCTCAAACAATAGTATGCAGAAGACTTACCCAGGCCCCTTCCTATAGATCTAGATTTCTGGGAGACACCCACAGCACTTTTGAATAATTGGATCCTAGGAGGAGCAGACTTCTGAATTTGTAGCCGGCAACCCCGCTCATTCTGAAGCAGAAAATCTACCAATGAAATTTTGAGAAACACCCTTTAAAGACATTATCTAATTCCATCCTCCTAAGAGTCTTAGAGAAGTAGTAATATCCCCATTTTACAGATGCAGAAACTGCAGCATGGAGAAGAGAAGTAACTTCTTCAAGATCATAGTGAAAATAACTAAGCTGAGTTGCAAACTAGAAGTGTCAGTTAAGATTTATGTCCTTACTACTAGATTCCCTCCTTGCTGCCAGGCAGTCAGAGGAAAAAAAAAAATGACTATTCCTAGTTGGGGTAGGTTTTATGAAGGAGTTTAAAGCAGAATAAGTGGGATTCAGAATTTGTTTGTCACTTGGTCCTTGGAACACAGTTTTAAAATTTCTCTAAAATCAATTCTTGTTTTTTTTTTGTTTGGTTGGTTAGTCATAAAGCTTTGGTAGATCGCACTGAAAGCAAGCATGTTGATGTTTTGTTCATATAGTAAATGGTATTACGGTGTCTGACATTACTGAATAGCCATAATGCCAGGCCGTGAGTTTAGGAAATGTTGGTGTGATGTTGAGGCTAGACACTCCCTACATTTTAACATTTTCTTCCTTCAAAGAACTTCTGGCTTTCTTTTTTGATGGAACAATAAAATGAGAAAGTAGACAAGGAAGCCCACAAACACACCCCACCTTTTATCCTTTGAAAACAAAACACAGGATGTTGAAGCATACATTTTTTTTCCCCAAAGAGCTTGGTGTTTTTGGATTTAGCAATAATGTTATCTCCCTTTCAAAAGATAGCTTTTTTAAAAAAATTGTCAGTTTCTGCATATCAGCATCCCTTTAAAGGGCATCTTTCCTGGAAGTTAAGGAAGTAAAGTCTGTAAGTCAAAGATAACTTGTTTACCAAATAGAGACTTTAATTGAAATGGCCCTTTGGAGTTAATGAAAGTAAAATAGCTTTCCCCACCACATTGAGAGGAGGCTAATTTAATTATCTGTGAGCTCACAGATTAGAAACAGCCTTTCATCCACTTCTGGAAGCTGAGTATGGACCGCTCACACCTAATGAAGGGAAAATGGGAATTGGAGGCATAAGTGGGCGAAGAAGGTCCGTGGGAGAGCACATAGATCTCAGGCCTCTGAGCTCTTCAAACAATGATGGTTAAACGGTTTACAGTATTCACTGGGGGGGGGGGGGCCTAAGGCACAGTTGACTAGGTGTGACTTTAGTTGCTCAGAGTTCAGCAAGAATCTGTTGAACACCACTGTACTCCAGTCATTCCACAGGGTCTAAGGATATATAAAGTATGGAACCATGATACACAAAGGACAGGCATCCCACACAAGGTGAGAATTTCCAGAGGCTGATTTTTCAAAACTAGAAGGAATTAGTAAAGGAGTGGGGAATGGGTAGTGGGTTGGGGCCAGAGAATTATTGTGGAGATCTTTAGAATTTGTGAGAACTGTGCCTCAATAACTTTGAAAGGTGCTGAACTCTTAAAGCTGCCACATACAAATTTCCTCCCATAAAACATTAGTTTTCTTTTTGTTGTTGTTGGGTTTTTTGTTTGTCTGTTTTGTTTTGTTTTGTTTTGTTTTTGAGACAGAGTCTCGCTCTGTTGCCCAGGCTGGAGTGCAATGGTGCGATCTCTGCTCACCACAACCTCCGCCTCCCAGATTCAAGCGACTCTCCTGCCTCAACCTCCAAGTAGCTGGGATTACAGGCACGCGCTACCACGCCCAGCTAATTTTTATATTTTTAGTAGAGACAGGGTTTCACCATGTTGGCCAGGCTGGTCTCGAGCTCCTGGCCTCAGGTGATCCACCCGCCTCGGCCTCCCAAAATGCTGGGATTATAGGTGTGAGCCACCATACTCAGCCATTTAGGGATTCTTAAAACTTACCTAAAGGAAAATAAAAAACAATAATGAACCTCCAGTTTCAACAACTGTCACTATTTTATCTACCTTGTTTCCCCCATCTGCCCATTTTTAGAAGGGACAAGGGAGAGATTTTAAAGCAAATTCCAGATTTCCTGTCATTTCACTCCATACATTATTTTTCAACTTAAACTCGTTGCCAACTGAGGTAGGCAGAATAACGTTCCCCACAAGGACGTCCACATCCTAACCCCCAGAACCTGTGAGTGTGTTGACTTACCTGGGAAAGGGAACTCTGCAGATGCGATGAAGTTTAGGATCTTGAGATAGAGAGAGGATCCTGGATCATCCAGATGGGCCCAGTGTCATCACAAGTGTCCTTATAAGAGGGAGGCAGGAGGGTCAGAAGCAAGAGAAGGTGACGTGGTGACAGAAACAGCAGGAGAAAAGGTAACATGATGCAGAGCCATGAGCCAAGGAATGTGGGGGACCCGGAAGCAGGAAAAGGCAAGGAAGTGGGTTCTCCCCAGAGCCTGCAGAAGGAACCAGACCTGCCAACACCAAAATTTCAGGACGTCTGACTTCCAGCACTATAAGATAGCAAATACCACCAAGTTGTGGAAACTTCTTGCATCACCAATAGGAAACGAATACACTAGCTTTTAAACATAGGGAAAGTTTACATAAAAACATTCGGATTCCTGGCTTCTCTTGAAACACTGGAAGATTTGGCAATGCCATGCCCACAGTCATTCCTGTTAATAATTGGCTAATTCCTGAAAAGAGGTTATCTCATAAGTGAAATGGAGGTTATTTCTCTTTGTATACCTGGTCCTCTGTAATAATATGAATTTATGACTCCTTTTCTAGAAGGTTCTGTGGTTAATATAGCTAGTGTAACATTGCTGAAGGGATGTGTTTTGTGTCCACTGTTTTCTATCCCATGAGCTGGAAAGGTCAAGAGCCACTTAACTTCCTAGACTGCAAATATCTCGAAAAGTTTGGGAGTTGCAAATGCTGTTTCACAGCCTAACTTTGGTAGTTATTCCAGTGCTGTTTCATAACCCCCTGTATTCATGTTATATGTTGTTAAACATATGACATGTTTGATTTTAAACTGCACAGCATATTACATTGGACTTCACTCTTTTAGAAACTTGCAAACATCTGCCCTGGGCTGAGCAAAAAAACACCAGCAAAAAAACAGGATTTGCTAAAGTAACAGAATCATGCAAACTGAATTGATAGAATGATGGAAATGTTTCACCTCCTTTAGAGAAAAGACTATGTTTCATTTACTAGCCCTTCAATTGTGCAATAAAGAGTAAACATAAGGGACAAATTTGCCCCAGCTACTTGTTATAAATAGAAAGGTCTCTTACTGGAACAATATATTAAGGGTCATGACTCATTTCCACCTTAGTCTTGAATTACTTTAAGCAGATGTGAGGCTTGGGGAATAAAGAGTTTTGATTATTAAGAGGGGAATTTAGATATTTGGATCAAAATATTGACATCTGGCCTGAGTGAAGCCTCACATGCCAGGAGGCAGGAAAGAATGACAGAAAGAAGAGCTCCAAAGAGAAGCATGGCCTGCTGCACAGTTGCACTGAGCTGGGCCTGTGCACTCCAGCTGAGAGGAGACAGTCCAGCTGAGCTCCACACATGAGCCACGTGACTGGCTTTATGATTCTAACTGCCTGTGCTTAGCCGAGCTGAGAGGAGACAGTCCAGCTGAGCTCCACACATGAGCCACATGACTGGCTTTATGATTCTAACTGCCTGTGCTTAGCCGGTATATAACCTCTTAGAACCACAGTTTCTTTTTCTGTAAATGGGGATAATAATAAATACCTTAAAGTGTTGCTGAAAGGATTAAGAATGGTGAACTACAGCATAGGGCTCGAATGCCCTTGTTAGGGCTGCCACAACAACATACCGTAAACTGGGTGGCTTACACTACAGAAATGTATAGTCTCACAGTTCTGGAGGCTAGAATTAGGAGATTAAGGTGTCAGCTGGGTTGGTTCCTTCTGACGACATAAGGAAGAATGTGTTCCATGCCTGTCTCCTAGCTTCAGGTCACCACCAGATTGCTGGCAATCTCCGGCATTCCTTGGCATGGAAACGTATCACCCTGGTCGCTTCCTTCATGCTCATGTGGCCTCCTCCCTGTGTGCATGTCTGCATACACGTTTCCCCTTTTATTAGCACACCAGTCATGGTGGATTAGGGGCCCAACCTATTCCAATATGACCTCATCCCAACTTAACTAATTACATCTGCAACGATCCTATTTCCAGATAAGGTCACATTCTGAGGTACTGGGGTCAGGACTTCAACATATGAATCTGGGGGAACACAGTTTAACCCACAATAAGGCTCATCAGAGTAGACTGTCATACATGTTCACTCCCTCAGCCCTTTCCTCCCTTGATAGAGATAATTCTTTCCCTGTCACGTAGATTTTTAAATCACCAGCTTTAAATAACTCAAAATCAAATATACTACATTTTCCCTAAACATTTTTCTCCTAACTCCTCCTTCTAAATTACTACACTTTTTTTTTTTTTTTTTTTTTTTTTTTTTTGAGATGGAGTTTCACTTTGTCACCCGGGCTGGAGTACAGTGGTGCGATCTCAGCTCACTGCAACCTCTGCCTCCTGGGTTCGAGCAATTCTCCTGCCTCAGCCTCCCAAGTAGTTGGGACTACAGGCACCCACCACCATGCCCAACTAATTTTTGTATTTTTAGTAGAGACAGGGTTTCACAGTGTTGGCCAGGCTGATCTCGAACTCCTGACCTCAGGTGATCTGCCCACCTCGGCCTCCCAAAGTGCTGGGATTATAGGCATGAGCCACCGTGGCTGGCCCTAACTTACTACACTTTTAAAAGATCCAAAGGTAGAGCAAATCTCAAACAATTCTGACCTTATTGAAACATAATATTGTATAATTCAGGCAGGGCATGGACTTGAAAGTTGCTTTTAGACTGCTCAGAGAAAGATGAGCTAAGCAAACAGGTAAACATATTAAAAGGGAATGTTTACAGGTTTAAAGAACAATCCATTATAAAGCACTAGAAGGAATTTATTTTCATACAAACAAGAAGGCTTCATTTTCAACAGCTGGTACTTTGAAGCTGTCCTGAGGAAATGGCTGTGTCCCCTGGGAGACCCGGGTGTTCCCAGTTGAGCCAAGACACTGAGGGTGTGTGGCAAATAAATATTTTGACTCTAAATGGGATCGTTGCTGAGAAAGCCTTCTAGGAGTCAAAGACTTCTCATAAAGTCATCCCTTTATAAGAGAAGGGATGATGAGGAAAGCAAGTCTAGATCCAGAAATCTGGATCTGGGAGGTGAAAACAGTTTCACAGTCACGGAGTCAGGGTTTCTCTGGAGGGAGGGAAGGGACACAATAAGCTGTCAAGGAGTAAAAACAATGTAGTCACAGAGAATGCACACAAAATCATTCACCGTGGAAATGGCAAGGGGGACACACAGCAAATCCAGTTTGTGGTCTAAGTTCATGGCCAGGATTTCTCCCAGAGTGCTGCGTGGGGCGGGTGGAGGATCGTAGTAGGAGCTGGTAATGTAATGACTCACCCTTTCTCCCTTCTGTGGTTCCCAACTGAGAGCCAGAAGGAATGATGAATTAATGGGAATCAACAACAATAATAAGGAAACACATTAAAAGCTAAGCAAGTGCCTAGTAAGCACTAATGCCAAACTCTGGATAAATGTCAGATTATACGGAACATGGCCTAAGTCATGTGTCTTGCCTCCTGTGCACTCTAGAATGCTGAGGTCTACAAAGTGAGTTAATGGGGTGGACCAAACTGGCCAGTCTGCCCCAGGATCATTCAGGTGTGTGTGTTCTCACTGTGCAGACACAGGGACTTGAGTGATAGGGTAGTGATCACAGACACCCACTGTTGACAAACATGACAATGCCTCCTATTAAAAGAGGCCTGATGACAGTTCTTAGATCTGAACAATCAGATTAATAATGCTTCTTTCCTCGGACGGAAGTTAAGTAAAAAGAAAGAAATGGGGGACACTCTTTCTCCCCGAAGTAATCCTTCAGCAGGGCTCCATTTGGCTTTTCCAGAATGCTCTCCCCGAGCATTCAGGGAGCAGAGTTTTTAAGGATAACTTGGTGGGCGGGGGGAAGCCAGTGAGCCAGGAGTGCTGATTGGTCAGAGATGAAATCATAGGGAGTCAGAGCTGTCTTCTTGTGCTCAGTCAGTTCCTGGGTGGGAGCCACTCTTATCTATAGTTTTACTGCAATGTAACAAGTCCTATAGGATGAGGAGCATGATTCCCAATTTTAAAAGCAAAGATTTGAAAGCATTAGTTTGGGGACTTTTAATCCACAAAGAATTTAGAACTTAGTCTAAACTGCAGGAAAAAACCTCAAGAACAGCTAACAACAGTGTATTAGAGTTTTTCTTTTGAAGCATATTTTTCTCTTTCAAGTCCCTTTTTTTTGAGATGGAGTCTCCCTCTGTCACCCAGGCTGGAGTGCAATGGCACAGTCTGGGCTGGGATTACAGGCACACACCACCATGCCCGGCTAATTTTTGTATTTTTAGTAGAGACGGGGTTTCACTATGTTGGTCAGGCTGGTCTCGAACTCCTGACCTCATGATCTGCCCACCTTGGCCTCCCAAAGTGCTGGGATTACAGGTGTGAGGCACGGTGCCCGGCCTCCAGTCCTCATTTTTATTAAAACCAAATTCGGATAGAACTGATTTGTTTACAAAATAAACTTCAGTCTTACTATACTTGGCCTGATTATTTGCATAAATTGCAGCAAGAATAATTATTTTTCACTTAGGCTTTTTAAATTGGCTTTGATAGAACTCTGTTCCATGAAGGATCTCAGATGAGACTTTTTAAAAGCTGGGCCCAGCCATGGGTTTATACCCTTAAATATCTATGATTGGGCAACTTACTCTCCTCTTGAGGTCCCAAGATAACCTGGGGTTCCTGGGCCTGTTAGAAAGTAATATTCTTTACTTACCACAGATCAGAAACCTTGTACAGGGACTCTGCATGGACAAGGTATGAGGCCAGACTCCCCCACGGGCTTTAATTGGCTCTGTAAGCTAACTTTGATTCTTTAAAGGGATCATGCCATTTCAGTCAAAGCCTTGGTAAAATAACCAATTTCTCCAATTGTGCCCTGTTACAAAAGAAAACAGATTTTTATTGCACTTATACAATTAACTGTACTGCCATAAATTGAGAATATTCATAAATAGTTTCTAAATTTTGAAGAACTCAGGTAGAGAGAAACAAATATGCTTCAAATTTTGTTCACAGGAGTATATTTTATTCAGTTGTTACAAGTTCCAAATGGCTCTAAAGAAATAAATTCCCTTGACTCTGAAAACAAGAGGCTTAGCAATGTTTAACACCTTATCTTTTCATGAGAGTCCTAGAAGATTGGGCTTTTCCTCTATTCCAATAGCACAATTTTTAAAGTTATCTGAGACTTGCACTTAGAGTCCTATATCTGATTATAAACTGCCTTTTGCAAAGGACCAAAGCAAGACAAAATGTCTGTGGATGACAAAAGTCTATAGCCACTATTAAAGCTATAATTGACTAGGAATTTTAGTTACTTCTGTGGCGTGCAACAATTTTCCATAACAATTAGAATTATTAATAATGTACACTAAATTATATCAATATTATAGAAGCTTCCCATAATTTTGGAACATATACTAATAACATATTTATACAAATACAGTCCAAAGTAAATCAACCACCATTTACTTTTTTGTTTAAAAGTTTTTCCTTTATTCTAATGTCACAATCTCCAGCGTTATTAATCAGAATCCTGCATTTAAGAGCACCTGTTAAATTTTATAGCTGATTATAAAACCATCTTTTAAAGAGGACCAAAACAAGACAACAATTGTCTGTGGATGACAAAAACATTCTAGGGCTACCACAATTAAAGACACAATTGGCAAGGAAATTTGTTACCTCTGTGGCACACAGTCTGTTAACATAATAATTATTATTACTGGTAACATATACTAAGCCGTATTAGAATTATAGGAGTTTTACATAATTTTGGAACATATACCAATAACACATTTACACAAATGTAGACCAAAGAAAGCCAAACACCATTTCATATTTGACAATGCTTCCTGTATGATTTTGTACCAAATAAGCCAAATGTCATTTTTGGACTTTAGAGGACCTAATATTTTAGATATAGAAAGACATAATTTATAATTTGATTTTGGAAAATTTGTCAAATATCAAAGGTTTAAAACACTGGATATCACAAAATATAATCCCAGGTCACCATAAGTCATTCATTTGGCCAAAATGATAACTCCAAAAAATTTTTAAAAAAAGAAAAACCTTTACTCTGATAGAGGAGACTTAGCTTTCCAAACAACACCCAATGAAGATAGCATGAGGTCAGCTGGATCTGTCTTTTCCTTTTTTTCCCCTGCCATTTACCCAAAGGAGAAAACAAAACCCTTTCATTATCTTTTAACATTACATAAAAATCGCAAGGACAAAAAATCACACACCGAATGTTCTCACTCATAGGTGGGAATTGAACAATGAGAACACATGGACACAGGAAGGGGAACATCACACACCGGGGCCTGTTGTGGGGTGGGGGGGAGCGGGGAGGGATAGCATCAGGAGATATACCTAATGTTAAATGACGAGTTGATGGGTGCAGCACACCAACATGGCACATGTATACATATGTTAACAAACCTGCACGTTGTGCACATGTACCCTAAAACTTAAAGTATAATTTAAAAAAAATTGTCTTCAAAAGAGAAAACCAAATTTCATGTTTGCATTAGTGCATTTTTAATGTTAAAGCTAGTTTTTCAAATAAAATTTTATATCTTTATCCAGTTTTAATTAGTTTGACCATAAGGTAAGATTTTCATAAACTTTTTAGGACCCTTTACAATTTTTCATCAAACAGCAGATTAATTTTTTAAGAAAACTCTGTTATTTCGACACATGAGCCCAGATTCTGGCCCCACATCAGTATGATTTTAATGTTTTTATCTAAGGAAAAAAGCTAAATAATTTCTTTTAAATTTTAGCCAATTTGTTTATACCCACAGAATTTTTACAAGATCAACCCTTTACAAACCCTTTTCACTTTGCTTAAACCTTCAGTTTTGTTTCATTACTTTTTTAGGTTAAGACAATCTTTAAAACCCTCTGAACTAGACACAATTATATTCCCTTTAACAAAAGCCATATTCCCATGCCTGCTAATCTTTTACCAAAAACACATTCCCTACACACTTTGTATATAAAACTGTTTTTCCAGTGGTCTCAATTACATGTTACAATGTTAACTCTTAGCAACTTTTATTTTTAGTGAAAAACCTGATAAGTAAGCGATTTTAATTATGTACCAGGGGTGGAGCCTAGGACACCAGACAGAAATGAAGATAAGGTCTGACTCCTTTTAGCATAGCTAGTGGGCATGGCTTTCCATATGCTCCCAGGCCTTATCTATAATCTAATGCTCCCAAATAGGTAAATTGAATAATTTTCAAAAGCCAAAGAAACAGTTTGACCTTAAAGCATTTAGCAAATCTGATATCTGACCTTAATGTAAACCAAATATCTACATTTTTAAGACATTTTGTTTTACCAATAATCTTTAGAACTCTTTATTTCCAAAAGATTACTAAAGTCACATGAACAAAAGGCATTAAAGTTTATATTTTTCTGACAAAATATTTGATTTAAGCACTTATTGTTCTAAGCCAATTAATCAGAGCTCTTTTATGTATAAACATACAACACATATAAATACATAGACAGACAGACAGAAGATTCAGCACTTGTAAAACTTTTTATTTGCCAGTTTCTTAATTGCATGACTGGCTTCAGGGTGAAGCCCTTGGAGGAACAGAGCGGTGAAAGCATGCATTTCTAGGGTCGGATAAGTACCAAACAAGCAGCTGAAGGCAAAGACGGATCCCCAAAATTAGGGGTGCCATTTTATACTGGTTTGTGGATCCCCAAAAGGTGGGAAATACTATGTGAGAAGACAGTGCAGTGGTTCTACCCTGCATTTCATTGAAAGGCAGCCCAAAGCCAATCAGCCCATTTTGTCATCAGCCCATCCCTTATGGGAGTCTCATTTCCCAGTGAGGGGTGAAGATGTTGCCTTATCTTCCAGGTGGCCAAGAGCGTGCATCTCTGATCCAAGTGTCCATAACTTCTATTAGGCATCCCTTAAAGTATATTTCCTACCTAGTTTTTATAATGCGAAGTAATTTCTGATACCTCCAAACTCAAAACTCTCAGATAACACAATGCAAAACAGAACAGAGCCTTTGATTTTGAAAGAGATTTATCAGCTTTTAACTCCTGGGGTTTCATGAGGAAAACAGAGGTTTTTTTCCCCCCCCAAAACGGGATCTGTGGCACCTTCTGTTTATCCCAAGGAGTCCTAGGCTACCAGGAGTTATCTCAGGGCCTCTCGTATGTGTACTAAGAGTGGCAAGACAAACAAATGGAGAAAAATAATTCAGTCGACTGAGAAGAAAAAACCTTTTCCAGAAAAACAAGTTCCAAGAAGAGAAAAACATAAAGGCCTTTTAAATGTATCTATAGCTTGTTTATCCATTTTTAATTAAGCTGACTTTTAACCATAGTGCTCTTTAAAAAAGAAATCATTTTAAATCTCTTATTACCTGACTTTAGCCATGCCAAGTGGCTTCCGAACATTACCAAAGGTAACCTCCTAAGTGTTTCAAAGACATGGTAAGCAGTTTCTTTCTTTCTTTTTTTTTTTTTTTTTTTTGTACAAGATTGAGAATCTCCACAAGGTAGTTCAGAGAAAGGAAAATTCAAGAGAGGAAATCAGAAGCGAACTATGGGGGGAAAAAGAAAACCTCAATAAATGGCAAAGTTACACAAATAACAAACCAGAAAGGAATTATTCCAGAAGCCAACAATTGAACCCAGGCCACCACTGTCAAAAGATAAAGGCTTAGCTACTGAGCTGTACAGCATTGAGCAGTTTCTATTGCTTTTCCCAGAAGGAGCCTAGAGAAGCCAATTTCAAGCTTGCAAGGCTTCTAACTGCTCAAGAAAAACTTTTAGGACTAACTATGACATGAACCCCAAAATTCCTGTCCTCTGGATGGTGGAAACCAAAAGAAAGTATCTCCACATGGTCACAAGGGTAAGCTCCTTAAGGACACAAAACAAGACAGAGAAATTTCAAACTGTATTGGTTTCAGGGACCCGTAGCAAAGTTTGTAACTGACCAGCCTGCCAAGCTGGCTTGAAAAGCAGGCTTATAGAGGTCCTAAACCCACGTTCTATCCTGTGATACCCCTCTCTCCATTACAGCACACAGAAAGACAAATTATTAGCACAAAGTACACTAGATTTGCCACAGCCTAAGGCTAGTCTCACACATCCTTTATCAGATATATACTTTTCTCCCAGTCTGTGGTTTGTCTCTTTATTCTCTTAATAGGTTTAAAAGGGCAGAAGTTTGTAATTTTATTGACATTCAACTTATCAATTTTTTCACTTATGGATTATGTTTTTGATTTTTATCATTGATGTCAGAAACCTTTGCCCAACCCAAGTTCACAAAGTTTTTTCTTGTTTTCTTCAAGATATCTTAACGTTTTATGTTCTACAGTTTAGTATAGATTCATCTTGAGTTAATCTTTGTATATGGTGCAAGATGCAAACTGAAGTTAAATTATTTTGCATATGGATATTCAATATTTCCAGCATGATTTGTTTAAAAACTGCCGTTTCTCCACTGAATTTTTTTACCCCGTTGTTCAAATTTTGTTCCCCGTTATATGTGAATCTATTCTGTTCTGCTTTCTCTACTCTGTTCAGTTGATCTTTTTGCCTGTCTTTGTGCTAATAGCACATTCTGGATTACTGCAGCTATTTAATAACACTTCAGGTCAGATGATGTTATTCCTCCAATTTCCTTTTTCCTTTTCAAAGTTGTCTTAGCTGTTCTAGGTTCTTGGTATTTCCATGTAAATTTTAGAATCAGCTTTTCAATCTCTACCAAAAAAAAAATTGTTTTTAAAAAGCCTGCTGGAAGTTTTACTGGAATTCAGTTGAATCTTTATATCATTTAGAGACAATTAAAATCTTAATCATATTGATCTTTCAACCTATAAATGCAGTGTATCTTTCCATTTGTTTAGGTCTTCTTTAATTTCTCTCAGCAATGTTTTATGGTCTTCAGTATGGAGGTCTTGCACATGATTCAGCATACCTATCCCTAAGAATTCCATACGTTCATGCTGGTGTAAATGATATAATTTGTTATTTCAATTTCTGTTTATTGCTAGTATACAATTGTTTCTTTTTTCTTTTTTTTTTTTTTTTTTTTTTTTTTTGAGATGGAGTCTCCCTCTGTCGCCCAGACTGGAGTGCAGTGACACCATCTCAGCTTACTGCAATCTCCGCCTCCCGGGTTCAAGTGATTCTCCTGCCTCAGCCTCCCAAGTAGCTGGGATTATGGGCACGTGCCATCATGCGAGGCTAATTTTTGTATTTTTAGTAAAGGTGGGATTTCACCATGTTGTCCAGGCTGGTCTTCAACTCCTGACATCAGGTGATCCACCCGCCTTGGCCCCTCAAAGTGCTGGGATTACAGGCATGAGCCACCGCGCCCAGCCATAATTGCTTTTTATACATTGGCCTTTTGTCCTACAAACTTGCTAAACTCAGTTATTAGTTCCAGTATCTTTTTGCTAAATTCTATCAGATTTTCTACATAGACGTTCCTATTGTCTGTGAATAAAGACAGTTTTGCTTCTTCCTTTCCAATCTGGGTGCCATTTATTTCTTTTTCTTTTGTGATTGCACTGGCTAGAACTTCCAGTGCAATGTTGATTAGAAGTGAGGAGAGCAGACATCCAGCATTCAGTCTTAGTATGATATCAGCTGTAGAGTTTTTCATTGATGCTGTTTATCAGGTTGAAGTTTCATTCTGTTCTTGTTTGCTGAGTGGTTTTTGTTTGTTTGTTTGTTTGTTTAAATGAAGTCTCACTCTGTTACCCAGTCTGGAGGGGGCAGTGGTATGATCATGACTCACTGCAACCTCTGCCTCCTGGGTTCAAGCAGTTCTTCTACCTGAGCCTCCCATGTAGCTGGAATTACAGGCACCAGACACCACACCCAGCTAATTTTTGTATTTTTAGTAGAGACAGGGTTTCACCATGTTGGCCAGGCTGGTCTTGAACCCTGACCTCAAGTGATCCACTGGCCTCGGCCTCCCAAAGTGCTGGGATTACAGGCATGAGCCACTGCGCGTGGCCTAATTTTTGTATTTTCAGTAGAGACAGCGTTTTGTCATGTTGGCCAGGCTGGTCTTGACCTCAAGTGATCCACCTACCTCGGTCTCCCAAAGTGTTGAGATTACAAGTGTGAGCCACCGCGCCAGGCCTGCTGAGTGTTTTTAAAATCAGAAACAGATGTTGGGTTTTGTCCTTACTTTTTAAAGTATTTTAAGTATTGATTGATTTTTAATTTGTTATTAGATAGCTACAGTAATGCTTTTTTGGATTAATCCCTGCTTAGTCATGATGTATTACCATTTAAATATAATTTCAGACTCAATTTGCTAAAATTTTGTTTAGAAAGTTTGGATCTATGTCCGTGAGGAGTACTGGTTTATAGTTTTCTATTTTTGTAATATATTTGTCTTATTTTGGATCAGCATAAGTCTAGTCTGTAGAACAGGTTGGAAGTATCCCTACTCTTCCATTTTCTGAAAGAATTATATATAATTGGTATTATTTCTTAACTGTTTGATAGAATTCCTCAGTGAAGTCATCTGGCCCTTGAGTATTTTGGGGAGAAACATTTCAAACTACCAATTCAATTTCTTTAAGAGAGATAGTACTGTTCCAGTTTTGTGTGTGTGTGTGTGTGTGTGTGTGTGTTTTGTTTTTTTGTTTTTTTGTTTTTTTTGAGACAGTTTCCCTCTTTCACCCAGGCTGGAGTGAAGTGTCTCGATCCTGGCTCACTGCAACCTCCATCCCCTGGGTTCAAGCAGTTCTCCTGCTTCACCCTCCTGAGTAGGAGTAGCTGGGATTATAGGAACCCACCACCATGCCTGGCTAATTTTTGTATTTTTAGTTAAAGATGGGGTTTCGCTATGTTGGCCAGGCTGGTCTTGACCTCCTGACCTCAGGTGATCCCCCCTGCCTTGGCCTCCCCACAAAGTGCTAGGATTACAGGCGTGAGCCACCATCCCCAGCTGTTCCAGTATTTCTTCTTGAATATGCTTTAGTAGTTTGTCTTTCAAGGAATTTGTCAATTCTTCATACATTCCATTATCATACATTTAATGCTATATATATTAATATTATTATTTATAAAGAAGATCTCACTATGTTTCCCAGGCTGTTCTGAAACACCTGGCCTCAAGCAATTCTCCCACTTCAGCCTACAAAACCGCTGGGATTATAGATGAGAGAACCACACCCAGTCTTATATTTAATATCTGCAGACTATGTACTGATGTCCCCTGTTTCATTTTTTTAAATTTTACTTTAAATTCTGGGATACATGTGCAGAACATGCAGGTTTGTTACATAGGTATACATGTGCCATGGTGGTTTGCTGCACCTATCAACCCGTCATCTAGGTTTTAAGCCCCGCATGCATTAGGTATTTGTCCTAATGCTCTCCCTGTCCTTGTCCCCCATCCCCCAACAGGCCCCAGTGTGTGATGTTCCCCTCCCTGTGTCCATGTGTTCTCATTGTTCAACTCCCACTTATGAGTGAGAACATGCGGTGTTTGGTTTTCTGTTCCTGTGTTAGTTTGCTGAGAATGATGGTTTCCAGCTTCATCCATGTCCCTGCAAAGGACATGAACTCATTTCATTTCTGATATTCATAATTTGTGTCTTCTCTCTCATTTTCATGGTCAGTCTGGCTGGCTAGAAGTTTATTGATCATTGATCTCAAAAAACCAGATTTTGGTTTTGTTGAACTTTCTGATGCTTTTGTTTCCATTTTCATTGATTTCTGCACTGGTCTTTATTATTTCCTATTTTCTGCTTATTTTGGTTTAAAATTTTTTTTCTATTTCCAGTTTGTTAAGGTGAAAACTGAGACCACTGACTTGAATCCTTTCTTCTTTTCCAATATTGGCGTTAATTGCCCCTTTCTTCTTAGTCCTGCTTTAGCAACATCTTGAGGATTTTGATATGTTGTGTTTTTATTTTCCATAGGTCTCCATTATTGATTTCTAATTTAATTCCATTTTGGTCAAAGAACATACATTGTTTAACTTGAATACATTTAAACTTATCGAAACTAGATTTAATGCCCAGAGTATGGTCTATCTTGTTAATTCTATGTGTACTTGACATGAATGGGTGTTCTGCTATTGTTTTTTTGTTTTGTTTGTTTTTTATTTTTGTTTTTTGAGATGGAGTTTCACTCTTGTTGCCTAGGCTGGAGTGCAATGGCATGGTCTTGGCTCACTGCAACTTCCACCTCCCGGGTTCAAGCAATTCTCCTGCCTCAACCTCCCAAGTAGCTGGGATTACAGGCATGTGCCACCATGCCTGGCTAATTTTATATTTTTACTAGAGATTTCACCTTGTTGGCCAGGCTGGCAAAGGTTGCAGTGAGCCAAGGTGGCACCACTGCACTCCAGCCTGGAAGACAGAGCAAAACACCGTCTAAAACAATAAATAAGTAAAAATAAAATAAAAATAAAAATGACACCCTCTTTAGTGTCCCATGATCAGACCATATTTTTCATGCCATCCTTTTCACTTTATTTTTCATCATTATCTTAACATCCATCCACATGATACATCACTCATTCTGCTCCTCTCCTTTTTTTGAGACAGAGTCTCACTCTACTGCCGAGCTGGAGTGCAATGGTGCGATCTTGGCTCACTGCAACCTCTGCCTCCCAGGTTCAAGCAATTCTCATGCCTCAGTCTCCCGAGTAGCTGGGAATACAGGCGTGCGCCACCATGCCCCACTAATTTTTGTATTTTTAGTAGAGATGGGTTTTCACCGTGTTGGCCAGGCTGATCTCAAACTCCTGGCCACAGGTGATCCGCCCACCTCAGCCTCCCAAAATACTGGGATTACAGGTGTGAGCCACCATGCCTGGCCTCTGCTCCCCTCTTGACACCAATCTTGAATTCAGCAGGTGATCCAGGTACCAGACAGCTTGTGAGAAGAGAGAAGTTAGTCCTAGAAAGCTGAGGCTCCCATAGAGCACTTTTCTTCTTTTTCCAGTCTTTTTTCTCATTCTCCTTTGCCTTCTCTTCCTTTTCATTCTCCTTTGCATTCAGCTCTAGATGTTCTAGATGTCTTTTTTTTTTTTTTTTTTTTTTTTTTTTTGAGACAGGGTCTCACTCTGTTGCCCAGGCTGTAGTGTTGTGGTGCAATCTCAGCTCACTGTGACCTCCACCTCCTGGATTAAAGTGAGTCTTGAGCCTCAGCCTCTCAAGTAGCTGTGGTTACAGGCGTGTGCCAGCATGCCAACCAGCTCTAGATGTCTTGTCTGACACCTGATTCCTGGGTCCTGGGGATTGTTCAGGGCAAGCTAGAAGAGAGCTGGAGATTTGAGTGGCCTTGCTTAGCCCTGTCTCTATGTGCCTGTGGCCACATTTAAATGCTGTTTCTCTTCTTTATCAGCCTCCCTGAGAGTTGGTGCAGGGATTAATTATCTAATGTTTGTAAAGCATTTGGAAGTTGATCAATGCTAATTATTATTATTACACCGATAGCTTGTCCTTTGTGCTAAACACCTAGCAACCTGAGGCGAAACAGACTTCAATTAAAAAGTTGTCGAGATAAACACGATCTGCAATATAAAAGCCATGATGGCCCTTCTTCCTTCGTGAACGTTTTCAGTTTGTGTTCTCTGTCCCTTACTTCTAGACCTTCCTTCCTGCTCATTGGAGCTGGGGGAAACTGTCTTGAGGTGAGCAACTGGGGTAGTTTACCATTTTGAGTACCCATCATGTAGGAAGTTCTATATACATTGTCTCATTTGATCCTCAAAGACATGTGCATGGGAGGCCATCCTCAGCATGTGACACATCAGTGAACAAGTGCTTAGAGCACTTAAGTAAGCTGCTCACGTCCCTCAGCTGGGAAGTGGCAAAGCCAGATTTTGAAGACACGCTGTTCGGCTCTAAAGACTGTGAGCTCTTCCTGCCATGCGTGCTCAAGTAGAAGGTGGAAAGTAAATATGTTACGAAGAGTGAGTTGGTATGAAGCGGGAAAAAGAGACACGCGTATTGCTTTTTGCCTTAGGAAAAGAGTGCACTGAACAAAGAGCTGTAAAGCAAGAATCCCAGTAGCTGAAGCAGTTCTAGCCTAGTAGCAGATAACTTTGAACTTAAACAGATGATTGGATTTTGAAGTTGAGGAGGTGCTAGCAATAATTTAGTCCCACCCCATCATTTGGCAGAGGAGGAAATTTTGACCCAGCAAAGGCAAGTAATTCTTGCCCAAGCTCACTCAGATCTTTAATCTGATGTGCACTCTCCTTACCTTAATATAATAGTAAAAAAATAGCTATGATTTTTAAGGATTGCCTGTTTACTGTCTGTAAGACAGCTTTGTAAATCCTATATGTGCATGAATTCATTTAATCCTTACAATTCTGCCTAAGTGACAACAGTATCATTCTTTTCTTTGGAAGAACCCACAAAAAAGGCACTGAAAGTTCGGGTAAAACTGTCTCTTTGGAAATAATGTGAAGATTCTAGGTTTTTTGTTTGTTTCTTTTCTTTTCTTTTTTGACACAGAGTCTCACTCTGTCACGCAGGCTGGAGTGCAGTGGTACAATCTTGGCTCACTGCAACTCCATCACCTGGGCTCAAGCAATTGTTGTACCTCAGCCTTCCGAGTAGCTGGGACTACAGGGCATGCACCACCATGCCCGGCTAATTTTTGTATTTTTAGTAGGGACAGGGTTTCCATCATGTTGGCCAGGCTGGTTTTGAATTCCCGGCCTCAAGTGATCCACCCACCTTGGTCTCCCAAAGCACTGGGAGTATAAGCATGAGCCACTGCGCCCTGCCAGATTCTAGATATTTTAGAAGAGACAAGATCAGTTTTCAAACTATATTCCAAAGATTGGTAGCAACCCCACTTAGAGGCATGGGTGGTGCTAGGATGAAGACATAAAGTCTCAGAGGGGCCAAGATCCCCACTGGGACGTCTCTTTCAATTCTTTTTTTTTTTTTTTTTTTTTTTTTGAGACAGAGTCTCACTCTGTTGCCCAGGCTGGAGTGCAATGGTGCGATCTTGGCTCACTGCAACCTCTGCCTCCTGGGTTCAAGTGATTCTCCTGGCTCAGCTTCCTGAGTAGCTAGGATTACAGGCGCCCGCCACCACGCCTGGCTAATTTTTGTATTTTTAGTAGAGACGGGGTTTCACCATGCTGGCCAGCCTGGTCTCGAACTCCCAACCTCAGGCAATCTGTCCGCCTCAGCCTCCCAAAGTGCTGGGATTATAGACCTGAGCTACCTCACCTGTCCAATTCTTTTACATATTGTTCTAGGACTTGTGACTTAATCTGAGAGATCATTGAATTTAAAGAGTTAGGAAGCCACTGACCCAGATGATTTGGGAGACCTGTCTCAAATTAAGGACACTTCCATAATTGTTACCAATTACTTCTTACCACCAGCTCTCAAATTCTTGCCATTTTGTAAACCTTTCCTCTCATGCTCTGTGGAAGTGATTACAGGCACAGGACTCAGCTCACCAAAGTTGTGCTTCAGAATAATTTCAGAATTGAATGTTTTATTCCCCTGTTGCCTTTTCTTCACCTTCTTCATTAGAAATCTGATCAGCTCTTGAGAAACTGACGACTGCAGCACTCAAGGCAGGAAGCCAGGCAGAGATGGAAATCACATCTGTTTCAGGAGTCATGTGTTAACAAAATGCAGACACATCTCCAAAACTGTCGTATTCATATCAGAATACCTTTGGGTGCCAGGAAAGCTGGATTTGTAATACACGTTGTCACTAGAACAACAGCACCAATATTTGAGCCTGACAAAAACTGGTCTTCAAAGGCTTGAAATAATGAAGCGTATGTAGCACAAGGTATGGCTTTTAAAACTCTGTTCTTCCCGAGGCAGGCAGATCATGAGGTCAGGAGATCGAGACCATCCTGGCTAACACGGTGAAACCCCATCTCTCCTAAAAATACAAAAAAAAAAAAAAAAATTAGCCCGGTGTGGTGGCGGGCGCCTGTAGTCCCAGCTACTCGGGAGGCTGAGGCAGGAGAATGGCGTGAACCCCAGGAGGTGGAGCTTGCAGTGAGCCGAGATCATGCCACTGCACTCCAGCCTGAGCAAGACTCCGTCTCAAAACAAAACAAACAAACAAAAAAATCCCTGTTCTTCAACATGATTTTTTCCCCCTTTGGAAAGTTGTTTGTCCTCATAGGCAGCCTTCTACCTCTAAGCATGTACATTAGCTTTAAAATAACAGCTCTGCATACAGGAATAGTGGAATGTGCCCACTCCAAGTATTCTCACAGCAGAGTTTGCCATATCCACACAGCACTCTTCAATAAACTGCAAAATGTTTTAGGGCTTTGGGATTATTTAAACCTACATATACCACTTGACACATGGGTGAGTTTGTGATTCCACCAGTAGAGAAGTCTGCATTATACTGTTGGTATTTACTGTTGAGTCTTATTTTGTGAACTTAATATTGTTTTTGAAGAATGATGCTTAGTTGCTTTCACATTTAAATGACTGATTCTGGTCAAAGTTAATGGATTGCATCTGACTAGGTAAGTAAGATAGTCACTTTGGGAGGATCATTTGTAGCTTCTCCAGTCCTATTTAATGAGCTGGAAAAGTAATTTACTAAATTTAATGTAGAAGCTGGAAAAAATTTATTCTGAAACCCCTTCCCCCCGCCCCAAACACTTTATGCCTTGAGACCATACTTTATTCACCTTGCAGGGTCTGGTACATTGCCTTTTCTAACAATTCATTTTGATCTGTTGAAGATGCTGTTGTTCTGTTGGAAAAAGTCATTTTACAAGAGCAATAAGCTAAAGCTAGCTTTTAAAATATGCATAAAATACACAAAGTGAGGAATATGTCAACAGTCATTCATGTTCTAGTATAAATAGCTTTACAGCAGCGGAGTGGGGGAGGGCACTTCTTCAGAAGCACAGTTTATGTCTGGAATTGCTGGAAGGGAGGCATTAAAATATAAAGGTGATCATCAAGCAATGAATTCTTCCTGGGAGAACTTTGGAAAGGATGGGAAGAAAAGGTATTGAAATTGTTAGCACCAAGCTTATTCTTGGCTTGTCTTATCATTTTTCCCAAGGAAAGTCATTGCCTTGTCATAGTGATGCCATTTCCAAAGGACACCATTTTTGACATGTTCAAAAATTGGTGTCTGACACAATTTCCCCATCCTGTGTTTTACTGAGGGCGTTACCATCTGCCAGCTACCATGCCAAGCACATTACACACACTGTCTCAATCCCCACTATAGCATGATGAGGTAAGTGTTACTTTACTTAACAGGTACTTACATGATGCTTATTCTGCACTGTATTAAGCATTTCTACAAATTTTAGCTCATTTAATCTTCACAACCACCCTCTGCTATAGGTACTATTATTTCTCATTTTACAGATTCAGAAACTGAGATACAAAGAAACTAGTTGACTTGCCCAAGACCCCCACAGCTAGTAAACTGGGTAACACAAATTTGTGTTCAGGCCTGCTAGCTCCCGAGTCAGCACTCAAAACCACTGTTGTATATGATATTATCCTTATCAGTAAGGAAACAGAAGCACAGAGAATATCTTGACCAGAGTCACACAGGCAATAAATAACAGACTCAGATTTAGGCAGCCTACACGTAGGACCTACAGAACTCAAGTCTTACATCATTTTGTAAATCTTCTCTACTTTGATCACTCATTCCTCATACTAGGGTGTTAGCCTAAAGCAAGAGCTACACACATGCTTCTATCTCTATACGGATTCCACTGTGTCACTTAAGATAAAGTAATAATAAGACTAGAAAGGGAAGAAATTAGCTTTATCACTTATTTAGCTTACTGTCTAATTTACTTTGATTCTGAATAGATTTTTGAGTTGTGACTTATTATGACAACATTAAATCTTGGATTAGTTGTCAGTGTCAAAAGCAGTCTTAACCTCATCTGGAGCAGTGTTTCTTTAATGAGCCTAGGGATTACCTGAAGATTTTGTTAAAATGCAGATTCTGATTCAACAGATCTGGATGGGCCTGAGACTCTAGCAAGCTCCCAGATGATGCTGATGCTACTGGAACACAGTCCATATTTTGAGTAGCAAGAATTGAGCATTCACTGAGTTTTTAAACCGAGCTTAAAGATGTATCCTAGGGCCCATCAAATGGGAAGGAGAGCATTTTTATAGACAGAAGAACATATAGGAAGTTTGGGAAGGGCAAACACCGGGCCAAGGGGATGGCTCATGAGATAAGAGCTGAGCTACACAGATTCTCCAGATTAGAAGGGTTTTCAAAGATCATCTGGTCCAGTCATTACTGATGACTTTCACAATCCTTTCACATTCCTGTCAGGTCATCTCGACCCTTGAGTTAATAAATTATGGGTGGTGAATGGAACTGGACATTCAACAGAACCAGAGAAGTTTCAAGATGATGCCTGAATCACAGAACCAATCTAAGAGCAAAAGACTAGGGAAAGAGGCTGTGATGTCTCACTCTGTCTGGGTAGACATTTGCCACCATAGTAAATTTTTCAGAGCCTTTAGATATTTATTCAAAAACTTTTTAGACCTTACCATTTCATAATAAAAAAAAATGCTACTGTACCAGAGAATCAGCTGGAAGTACTTATTCCCCCAGGCATTTGCCTCCCACTATGAAATAAAGATTCAGTGCTGACTGGCAGGTGAGGAACAGTGACAGATGTGTGGCAGCTGGGCTGCTTCTTGGCTTTCCTGACTATACATTTCAGGGCCCTTGAGACAACAGATATTTTCAAGGATCAGGAAGCATGGGATAAAGACAAGGTTCTTTCCATTTTGATTTTGCAACCAAATCAAAAGACACTCAACGTATTGCTGAGTCCTCTGATTAGGGGGATGCCAACTTCTCATAATCATCCTTTCCTCAGGCTGTCGTTTGACAGTTCTCTGCTTTCTTTTTCAGGTGCCAGGGGAGAGCGAGAAACAGTGGAAACCAGCCCTGGTTGTGCTGACTGAGAAAGACCTTTTAATCTATGACAGCATGCCACGGAGGAAGGAAGCCTGGTTCAGCCCAGTTCACACATACCCTCTTCTTGCCACCAGGTAGCCATGGCCTTGTGTTTGGTATGATGTGTTTGCAGGTGGATTCTATTTTAATGAATTACAATTAGCTCAACACGTTATATTACTGCTCACTATTGCAGCAGGGGCTGAGAGCTCCTTAAGAATATAGCCACACATTTTTAGCCACATAGATTAATGATCATTTATGGCCAAACATGAAGCAACAACACAGAGACAAAGAACAAAATACTCATCCATCATCAAGAAACAGTGACATCTGTGAGATGGTCCTCATCTAGCCACCTTCCTGGGTCTCCATCTCATTCCCTTTGAAATGAACTAGACATATATGTTTGTAGTCTTGAAATCCAAGTAGAATCACCAAGCAAGGGTCTTCACTTGGTGGCACAAAAGAATGTTATATGGGAATGCTCCACTGTGCTTTTTAAGGCTTGTTCAGCAGGAAATCTCATAACAAGTTATTTCTCAGTTCCATGACGCTTCCTGTGGAAGGGTGGCTGCCAGGCTCTGTTTTTCAGGTCCTTCAATGCACATTTATTATCCATGTGAAATATGTCTTTAAAAAGCACTTCATCAGGGTATTGACATGCAAAGTTGTGTACATATTTAATGTATACAATTTAATAAATTTGGAGATACATATACACCTATGAAACCATCATCATAGTCGATACCATAAACATACCCATCACCTCCAAAAATTTCCTCCTTCCCTCTATATTTTATTTTATTTTTTTTGTGATAACAACATGTAACATAAGATCTACCCCCTTAGCAACCTTTTAGGTATATAATACCATGTCGTTAGCCATAGGTGCTATGATGTACAGTAGATCTCTAGAACTTATTCAACTTGCAGGACAAAAATTTCATGCCCTTTGGCCAACACATCCCCATTTCCCTCTCCCCATTCTACTCTCTGCTTTAAGAGCTTCGTCATTTTAGATTCCTCATATAAATGGGATCCTGTAGTGTTTGTCCTTGCGTGTCTGGCATATTTCACTTAGCATAATGTTCTTCAGGTTCATTCATGTTGTCAAATATGGGAGGATTTCTTTCTTTTTTAAGGCTGAATAATATGGGATTATATGTAAATACCGCACTTCCTTTATCCATTCATCTATAGATGGACATTTGGAGACATCACACTTCCTGATTTCAAAATGTATTACAAACCAATAATAATCAAAACCTTATGATACTGGCATAAAAACACATAGACCAGTAGAACAGATTGGAGAGCCCAAAAATAAATTCACCCATTTGTGGTCATCTGGTTGTTGACAAGGGTGCCAAGAATACACAATGGAGAAAGGATATTCTCTTCAATAAATGGTGCTGGGAAAACTGGATATTCATATGCAAAACAATGAACCATATTTTACACCATACACAAAAATAAACTCAACATGGATTAAAGACTTAAAGGTAAGATCTGAAACTGTAAAACTTCCAGAAGAAAACATAGGGAAAAATATTCTTGACATTGGCCTTGGCAATTATTTATTGTATATAACACCTATAGCACAGGCAACAAAAGCAAAAATAAATGGAACTACATCAAACTAGAAAGCTTCTGCATAGCAAAGGAAACAATCAACAAAATGGAAAGGCAGCTTATGAAATGGGAGACCTCATATCTAATTAAAGGTTAATATCCAAAATGTATAAAGATTTCCATTTCAATAGCAAAAAAAGAAAAAAAACTGATTTAAAAAGGACCTGAATAGACATTTCTCCAAAGAAGACATACAGATATCCAACAGGCATATGAAAAGGTGTTTAATGTCACTAATGATCTGAGAAATGCAATTCAAAACCACAGTGAGGATGTGGTTAGGATGTGTGTTAGGACGACTATTGTCAAAAAGACAAATGATAACAAGTGTTGTTTATCATTTGATAAATGTGAACCCTTGTACACTGTTGTTAGGAATGTAAAATGGAGAAAAGGAAATCCTTGTATACTGTTGATAGGAATGTAAAATGGTGCAGCCACTCTGGAAAACAGTATGGAGATTTCTCCAAAAATTAAAAACAGAACTCTAATGTGAGCTAGCAATCCCACTTCTGGGTATATATCCAAGAGAACTGAAATTAAGGTCTTAAAGAGGTAGTTACACTCCCATGTTCATTGCAACATTACTCACAGCAACCAAGACATGAAATACAGTTTGATTTTTAATGATTTATTTTTGAGACAGAGTTTTGCTCTTGTCACCCAGGGTGGAGTGCAGTGGCGCTATCTTGGCTCACTGCAACCTCTGCCTCCCGGGTTCAAGTGATTCTCCTGCCTCAGCCTCCTGAGTAGCTGGGATTATAGGTGCCCACCACCATGACTGGCTAATTTTTGTTTGTTTGATTTTTTGTTTGTTTGTTTTGTTTTGTTTTTTAGTAGAGACAGGGTTTCACCATGTTGGCCAAGCTGGTCTTGAACTCCTGACCTTAGGTGATCTGCCCGCCTCGGCCTCCCATAGTGCTGGGATTATGGACGTTCTTCTCAACCACTGCACCTGGCCTGAAATACAGTTTTAATGTGTTGTATCCTTGTCCCCCTCTTTGAAAGCTTATATCCCAAAAACAGAAATGAATCAAACTCGAGTCTTACTTTCAAGTAGCTGACATTTCCCAGACCTGACTTCTCTTGCCAGCAATTTTTGTTTGTGCTTTATGACAGTGAGCCGTTTGCATTCCTTCTATACCTGTTTCTTTACCTGCAAGCTAGGCATGATAAAGTCATATTTGTGTCCTTCTTGGCATAGTGCCTGGCAATATTGTGCCCTTGAATGTCTGTTGAATGAATTATTGAACAATGTGAGACAAACTGTGGAAGAAGTTTGGTCCAAGAGACAAAGCATAGTGGACAGAGGTTTTGGAGCATCTGACCTGAGCAAGATGTAGATAGAAATAAGGTGGGCTCTTCATCTAGGAAGGACTGAGCTGCCAAACAGGTTATGGTCAAGGGTCAGCTGGCTGCAAGGAGGAGAATGAGACCCAGTAGCAGAACAAGAAGTAACACAAGATTAAAATGCCAGTAGTGAATAGAGCTGAAATTCCAAAAAATTCCTTGTTACTTCTAGTCGTGATTGATAATGAAGACCAGTAGCAGGGGTGGGGCCGGGGAGGTGGGGAGCTAAAGGTGGAAATTACTGGCTCCAGAGGTGAATAGAGGAGGTTTTCAGGGGCAAGGAACCAGGCCTAGATCACCTTTAAAAAATGAAATTTAAAAGTAATTTAATATTTGAAGCTTTCAAGCTTCAAAATGTTTGGCAGAATGGCTATTAAAGTACAATACAGCTTTGTAATAAAACCGCAGTAATCATGGCCGGGTATGCTGGCTCATGCCTGTAATCCCAGCACTTTGGGAGGCCAAGGAGGGCAGAACACCTGAAATCAGGAATTCGAGACCAGCCTGGCCAACATGGCAAAACCCCATCTCTACTAAAAATACAAAAATTAGCCGGGTGTGGTGGCACACATCTGTGGTTCCCAGCTGCTCAGGAGGCTGAGGCAGGAGAATCACTAGAGCCTGGAAGGCAGAGGTTGCAGTGAGCCGAGATCACGCCACTGCACTCCAGCCTGGGTGACAGAGTGGGACTCCGTCTCAAAAAAAAACAAAAACAAAAAACCTCAATAATCAGAATGTAAACATCCTTAACTGCACACAAAGACTCAGGCTGTGCCTTGGGGCCCATGAGAATTCGGCCCAATCGCTATTGCTTTCTGTACTTTGCATCCACAGTCCTCATCCGTGAACAACATTATCTTCAGATTCTGAGACATTCTCACAACAGAAACCAAAGAAAGATTAGACCACAGTCACTGGATTCCAGTTACTAAGAAGCAAAGTTGGACCCAAGCCTCTTGAAATGATTTTCAGAAACAAAAGTTGAAATAAGGTAGTTTCTGCAACTCTCAGGCAACATGCAAATAAAATTTACCCTAGTACATAGCCTTGTTCTCACAGTTTCTGGGCATTAGGAACAATGGGGGCTGCTTTTTCATTCATTCATTCATTCGTCAGTCAACATTTATAAATCATGTACTATGTGCCAGGAGTTATAATTGGGGCAAGGGGTAAAGAGGTGAAAAAAATTCAAACTTGTGAACCTAGCATGATCTGGAACAAAGTGTGTTGATGTGCAGGAACACATAAGGAACCGTTTGCAGTAAAGACAACAAAAAATGCCAAACTCTGCCTGGAGAGTGGTGGAGGACTCCTTGCAGTAGAAGTCATGTTGAATTGAAGCCTGAGGGAAAACTCACCAGAGGAACAAGGGAAGGGAGCCCAGAGAGGGGCGTGAGCACTCCAGACTTAGGGGAGATCCAAGCGCAGAGCTCATTCAGTGCTGCGTGGCCCAGTTAGAGCACCACATACGGCCCTGGGGAATGAGGGGAAATGAATCAGATACTCACTAAGTACCCAGCACTTGACACAAGTTACCGCTTACAACTTGTGTATCCATTCTGCAAGGCCTCTATTAGTGTGCCTATTTTGCAGATTAGGTACCTGAGGCTCAGAAGAGTTCAGGAATCACCCCAGGTGGTGTAGCTTCTGATAGATGGAGGTGGGATTCCAGTTCTGGGACTGTGTGTCACTTGCACACCTGTGCCTTGGTACCACTGGGGGTTGGCACAGAGGTGAGAGATGGGGAGGAAGACTTTTCACTAGTGTATCCTTTTGTACCTTTTGAAATTGGAACCATGGGGAACAGCAGGAGTCTTTGGGGATGATAAGAGTCATGGATGTGATCTGGGTAGATATTTTTATATTTGGTGTCAAATAACAAATGTCGAAGGAGTGACTGCTGAATCCAAACAATTTTGCAGTGATCCTGATTCCATTGTAAAGAAAAATAAATAAATAAAAATAAAACCAAATTTCCGTGAGGACACAAAGTACTTAGCTACAGGAAGAGATAAGTTGCTCCCCAGGACCCTCCCCTCTTTTGTTTTTTTCTCAGCTTTCCTATCCTGTAACCAGGTTTAGCACTGGGACTTCAACCCCCTGGTAAGACAAGAAGACTGAGAAAGGCTCTGCCTTCGGTCTGGTTCCTCAGAAGCAGAAAAGGCAACAAGGACTGAAGTGGCAGTGAGTTCTTAAGCAAATGCTCCCAGCAGAAGCCTGGAAGGGAGGTGGGGAAGGACAAAAAAAGAGAGGAGCCAAGGAGACTAGGATTTCAGGCAAAGTCTCAGCCTCAGCCTGACCTTACAGGGGTCTTGAGAGCTAGACTGCTTAGCATGGTAGCCACTAGCCAGATGTGGCTACTTAAAGTAATTAAATTTAAATGAAATTAAAAATTCAGATCCTCACCCTCCTTAGCCATATTTCAAGGGTCCAATAGCCACCTGTGGCTAGTGACTACCATTTCGAACAGCACAGATCTAGAACATTCCCATCACCACCAAAATTCTATCAGACAGCACTTCCCTAGAGCATGTAAATGACTCCTTCCAAGTTTGTCCCGACTCAGGCAAGTGACTGGACCTGTACATTCCTACAGCAGTCCATGGACAGCTGAGGCTGCCTGGAGAGAAGTCATCTTGCAGGCTCTTCAGGCTTCTGCACAAGCAGGAAAGTCCTAAGTGTGATTCCTTAAAAGCAAAGGCCCAGAAGGAGGGATGGATGTGCAGAAACAGTAAATGGGACCTGAAGAGGTTTGAGTGGAGCACTGAAAGTGTGTGCTACAGGTTCACAAGTGACAGGGGTGCCAGGTCTGAACTGACAGTAAAGCAGATGAATAGCCTAAACCCATAAGCCTGCATCCAATATGCAAACAGGAAATGGAAACCTCTTCAGTGCATCACTGTGATCATTTAGAATAGAAGATGCAGGCTGGGTGCAGTAGCTCACACCTGTAATCCTGGCACTTTGGGAGGCCGAGGTAGGCAGATCACCTGAAGTCAGGGGTTCGAGGCCAGCTGGCCAACATGGTGAAACCCCATCTCTACTAAAAATACAAAAATTAGCCAGGCATGGTGGTGGGTGCCTGTCATTCCAGCTACTCTGGAGGTTTTGGCATGAGAATCGCTTGAACCTGGGAGGCGGCATTGCAGTGAACCGAGATTGCGCCACTGCACTCCAGCCTGGGCAACAGAGCAAGACTCTATCTCAAAAACAAACAAACAAAACAGAAGATGTAGTAAAAAAAAAAAAAAATCAGTGTCTACGATGCAACCATAAAGGAGACCCAGTTGTAATAGTTGTCCCCTCAACTCACTGTCCCTCTCCCAAATTACCCAGCTTAACCACTGAACTGCAAGAGGAAATCTTATTCTGTGTGGATATTAGCCCTGTGAGGAATGATACAATTAGGCCTGTAAGGATTGCCCTGGTCTCTGGCTGGTAGCCCATGAGGCAGAGTATGTCCAGGATCTTAGGTGGCACTGGCTATTCATTCTCACTCTATCCTCTCGAAGTAGTAGGTGAGCTTTTGCCTGCTCCTGGGCAGCAGCCTGGAAATGGCAGAGCTGGGAGTTTGCATCCTAGTCTTCCTTCCTCCAGAAGAGTGCTTAACCCCAGCCTCATCACCCCAGCTCCCTCTGTCAGAATCCCTATCTGTGAAACACACTCACTGGAATGCCATTGTCTCCAAAGCCAAAGGAAAATATACTTTGGTAAAATAGATTTTTAACTGACCTTTTGGCTTGAGCATTAGCTACCAGAGCATCAGTCCTGATCAACTTCTCTCCAAGACCCTGTGGATGTACCTAGAAAAAGACTTTTAGAAAGCAAACAATGGGAAAAAAATGACCCCTGCCTTCTCTGTGGGATGATGCCAGGGAGATGTAGCCCCTTTGCAGCTCCAGGCTGAGCTTCCCAATGAATTGCAGTAGGAGGCAGGGTCCACCCCAGCTGAAATAGAAACTCTTACCTCCTTGTGGATAAAGGTGGCTCTCTGAGGTGGGAAGCTGGGCTGATGCTGTTGGTTTCTGGCAGGTTGTGGGGGACAGTCCGTGCCAGAAGTGGTAGCATTCAAAGGGAAACAGAATCCTTCCATTGCAGAGGTTACCCCAGCACTTCCATTGACTGCTTTTTTAGCCACTTATTTAAGTTCAACAAGTGACTCTTTCATTTACTTCCGATGCATTCTATACAGCCATATACAGCACCGTATCCTTTATGTATGACCACATAGGTATGTAATCTGTCTAGTAGTATTATTTGTCTTTGTATATTTCTAAAGAAGAGGATCCATTCCTGTTTTTAAAAATTTATTTTAAAAATCTTGTATTGAGGTCTAATTTATAAATAGTAATATGCACAAATCATAAAGATGTGGTGTAATTTTTACTTACGGATATAGAGCTATGTTTTTTAAAAATTTATTATACTGTGTCTACTAACTAATCACCTTGGGTGATATTATCAAGAAGTCCATGGTAATATTATTTTCAAAATAGATCAAGCTGGGCTGAGCACTTTGGCTCATGCCTGTAATCCCAGCACTTTGGGAGGCTGAGCTGGGAGGATTGCTTGAGCCCAGAAGTTCAAGACTAGCCTGGGCAACATGGGGGATCTGTCTCTACAAAAAAATAAAAAACAATTAGCCATGCATGGTGGTGCACACCTGTAGTCCTAGTGACTTAAGAGGCTGAAGTGGGAGAATTGCTTGATCCCAGGAGATCAAGGTTGCAATGAGCTATGATGGCACCACTGTACTCCAGCACCTGGGTCCCGAGCAAGACCCTGTCTCTTTAAAAAAAAAAGAAAAAAAAAAAAAAAAAAAGTAGATCAACCCTGTAATGAAGTAGTGGCTGGCCCTTATTTGGCATAGATCAAGGCTACGTGCTTTAGGTGGGTTCTATTAGGGTTTGCAAACCTAGCCCAATGAGAATTACCTGGCTGTTTATTAAGATTCAGGTCTTCAGAACCCTGCCTTAGATATTCTGGCTTAGGCTGGGGTTGTGGATCAGGAGAATGTGCTTTTAACAAACATCAGGAAAATGTTTCTCAGGGTTACCGCATTCAACCCTCACAACCCCATAAGGTTAAGGTTTTATTCCTATTTCACAGATCAGTTAACTGAGGAACTAAGTAGTTAAGTTACTTACCACAGTCATGCAACAGTAACAGTAAGAGATGGACCTGAGATTCTGTTTCTACCTTTTGATTCTTATCCACTATTCTATGCAGCTTCCTAAGAGCATGTCCTTATTTCCTAGAGTTTCCATGGCTCTTAGAATTGGCTGAGTGTATCATATATAAAATCATATTCTTTCCTGACAAATCATGCAACAGGTGGCCTCTTATTCCAGCTAACAATCAAGGGAATTGTTACCCCTAATCACGCAGAGTGAGGACAGAGTTGTGGATAGAATCAGAGACCTAGAGTTTCTGGCTTACCCAGCAGCGGGAGCACCATCTGGGACTGTTAAACAAGCAAATGTTCAACTCCACCCCAGACCAACTGAATCAGAAACTCTGGGGATGGGACCCGGTCCATCTTTGATTTTAACAAGCCTCCAGGTGTTTCTGACACAGGCTACAGTTTGAGAACTATTGATTTAGAAGATTGTGTGCTGCTGCCTCCCATCTTCTCAGGGGTTTGTGGTGTGTCCGAGTCCATTTGGGGCTGCTATAACAAAATACCTTAGCCTGGGTAATTTATAAATAATAGAAATGTTCTCACAGTTCTGGAGACTGGGAAGTCCAACATCAAGGTGCCAGCAGATTTGCTGTCTGGTGAAGTCGTGTTCTCAGTTCCATAGATGGAGCCTGTTGCTGTGTTCTCACGTGGGTGGAAGGGCAAAAAGGGACTAACAGACTACCCAAGCCTCCCCAACCTTTTTTTTTTTTTTTTTCTTTTGAGACAGAGTCTTGCTCTTGTCGCCCAGGCTAGAGTGCAATGGTGCGATCTCAGCTCACTGCATCCTCCACTTCCCAGGTTCAAGTGATTCTCCTGCCTCAGCCTCCCAAGTAGCTGGGACTACAGGCACCCAAGACCACACCTGGCTAATTTTTGTATTTTTAATAAAGACACTGGCTACTTTTTGTATTTAATAGGGACACCACAACCAGTCTCTATTTTGTATTTAATAGAGACACCGGCTAATTTTGTATTTAACAGAGACACCACACCTGGCTAATTTTTGTATTTTAATAGGCCACCATGTTGGCCAGGCTGGTCTCGAACTCCTGACCTCAAGTGATCCGCCTGCCTCAGCCACCCAAAGTGCTGGGATTACAGGCGTGAGCCACCACACCCGGCTCCCCAAGTCCTTTTATAAGGCACTAATCCTATCCGTGAGAGTGGGGCCTTCATGACCTAATCACCTCCTTAAAGGGCCTACCTCTTAATACTTTTGCATTGGAGCTTCAGTTTCAACATGAATTTTGGGGGGACACAAACGTTCAAACCAGAGCATGGTGGGAGGGGCACTCCACAGCAATTACATGGTTCTTCTTCCCCTGTGCTTCTTCAGAAGCGCTGTTTGGCCACAAGCTGTGATGACCACCAATGGGTCAGTTCTAAGGCTGTCCTGGGTCCTGGCCCTCACAGAGTGATCAACAGCTCCTAAATGTGATGTGCTGCTGCCCTTCCTTTTCACTTAGATGACCTTCTAGCACTTTCACTGGTATTTTGTATTCTTTCCTAGCTTTATTTTCATGGCTGCATAGTGTCCATCACACGAATGCTCCAGAGCATGGGTTCTGGAAACTGACAACCTGGCTCCGAAATCCCAGCCTTGCTACTTACCAAGCCTTGGAGCTTTGGGCAAGTTTTGTCATCTCTTTTTGCCTCATGTCCTTCATCAGTAATATGTGCCCAATATCTATACCTGCCTAATAGGGTTGTTATAAGGATTACACTAGATCATGTAAACTGCTTAGAATAGTGCTTGACACATGGCAAGTGCTAAATAAATTTAGTATTTTCTAATTTGTTAACCCCTCTTCTGTTTTGGGGTTTATAAGTGCATTGGCTATATTTTTAAAACAACTCCATCACACTGAAAATTTGTAACCAACTAAAATTCACAGGTCATCATTATACCACCTGCTAAAAAAAAACTTTTAAAATCCATCCTGTTAGCAGAAACTAAAAAATTAAGAAATACGCCAACAAAATGTCTCCAAAAATATCTGCTTAATAAATGGAAGACCATTGGATTTGCTGGTAGAGAGAGAAAACAATGTTTCATCATATCAGATTTGACAGGCCTGGGTGCACACTGCAGTTTTGCCCAGGCAAGCCTCAGTTTATGACCACAAGCAAGTGACGTCTTCTCTCTGATCTGTTTCCACATCTAAAAAATAGAATCATAGGCTGGGCGCAGTGGCTCACACCTGTAATCCCAGCACTTTGGGAGGCCGAGGCGGGTGGATCACCTGAGGTCAGGAGTTTGAGACCAGCCTGACCAACATGGTGAAACCCCATCTCTACTAAAAAATACAAAAAAATTAGCCAGGCATGGAGGCTCACACCTGTAATCCCAGCTACTTGGGAGGCTGAGGCAGGAGAATCACCTGAACCTGGGAGACTGAGGTTGCAGTGAGCCGATATCATGCCATTGCACTCCAACCTGGGCAACAAGAGCAAAACTCTGTCTCAAAAAAAAAAAAAGAATAGTAATATCTATTGCGGGGCAGTTATGAAAATTAAAATATGATGAATGTATTAACCATACCAAAATACTATAGACTGGGTGGCTTCAACAACAGATAATTATTTTCTCACAATTCTAGAGGCTGGAAGCCCCAGATTAGGTGCCAGCATGATCAGTTTCTGGTAAGGACCATCTTCCTGGGACTGCTGCCCTATTTTAATGTTCTCAAATGATCTGTATTTTGTGCGTGCATGGAGGGAGAATGCAAGCTCTCTATTGTCTCTTATCATTTTGAGGATGCTAATCCTATCATATCAGGGCCCCACATTTAGCTTTAACCAGCTCCTCTTAGGCCCTATCTCAAATACAGTCACCTTGGAGGTTAGGGCTTCAACACATTAATTGTGTGGAAAGAAGGGGCACAATGCCATTCATAGCAATGACCTATGTACAGCCTTCTTCTTCTTCTTTTTTTGAGACAGAGTTTTGCTCTTGTTGCCCAGGTTGGAGTGCAATGGCATGATATTGGCTCACTGCAACCTCCGTCTCCCAGGTTCAGGTGATTCTCCTGCCTCAGCCTCCCAAGTAGCTGGGATTACAGGTGTGAGCCTCCATGCCTGGCTAATTTTTTTGTATTTTTAGTAGAGATGGGGTTTCACCATGTTGGTCAGGCTGGTCTCGAACTCCCAACCTCAAGTGATCCACCCGCCTTGGCCTCCCAAAGTGCTGAGATTACAGACGTGAGCCACCCCACCCGGCCAGCCTTATTTTTCATAAACACACGTAGTAGGGCCAGGTGACTGTCAGTCTCCTTCTCTTCCCTGTAGCACAGCTAGGGAGCTTCATTCAGTCTTTTTTCTAGCACAAAAGGGAATGGCCGTGACTACAGCCAGTAAGAAACAGTTTTCTTCTGAATCAAGTTATTCCCTCAAAGAGTTCATAGTTGATGTGTTTCTTTGCTTGGATTTTTCTTTTTAGGCCCAGGCACATCTAATTTATATTTTTCAGGAGGATGAAAATTTGATTGTGTTTCATAGAAGTGGCACCAGAAATGCTCACAACATGTTCTTGGTGTCAGCTGCCATGCAGAGATGTTTACGAGCAGTCATCTCTCCTCTTCCACTGCCAAACTTCAACGGTGCCCCTATGAGTCCATTGGTGGTACAATTTATAGCAGTGTGCTCAGGAAGTTTGCAAACATGTTGTAATTTTAGCAATTCTCATTCCTCAGCTTTTTATGAGTCCTTGGGAGAACATTTTTTGCTTAGCCAAAGTTTATTTGATATTGCTGAACATTAAAAAAAAAAAAGGTATGCTCACTTGTATGGAGTAAGAGTGTTGGTTTTTTTGGTCACTGTCATCATAATTGGCAAATGAGATGGGTCTACAGAGAGTGAGGATTAAGGTCACATTATTTCTGGAGTTATAGAGGAGGTGTAACCCAGAAATTCTGCACACCCAGTCCCAGTGGCTGGTGGGAGTTTCGGGAACACAGAGCTTGTAAAAAGGGCGACACCGCTCTGAGCCCAGTTTATTGTCCCATGGGCCTGAGGGAAGGGTGTGGGGTTGCCTTGAAAGGGGAACTGAAGAACGTGCACTTCTCTACCCCCAGACGGCTTGGGAACCAGGCATGCTGAATATTTCTGCTAAACCTGATGGGTAATCCTTGCTGCCTAAGCAACTAACCCGTTTCTTTTTCTTTTTTTTTTTTTTTTTTGAGCGGTAGCAAGGGTTATTGTGAAGAGCGAAAGAACAAAGCTTCCACAGCGTGGAAGGGTGGATGGGGACCCAACCAGGTTGCCCACAATTAACCCGTTTCTAAGTGCGAAAAGTAGCAGCTGCCTCAGGCCAGCCAGCCTCAGAAATTTTAGGAATTCTTTTCACTGGAAAGTTTGGCCAATTGCATTTTTCAAACATTAAATTACAATCAGCCCGTGGTTTCCATGCTAACCCTGGGAGGCATCCTCACTGGTAGAGAATGTGGGGCATATTCTACGGGCTTGCCTGGGGCGGCTTGAAGAAATTTACATGCCCAATAATCTACATGCTGTCAAACTGAAAAGTGTAGGGTTTGTCTTCCACACCCAGCCAACCCATTTGTCCCCATATACCTAGTGATCTTCCAGTGTCTGGTCTCCGGTCCTCCCTCCTGCTAACCAGGAGCCCCTCAGGAGTTGTGGGTGGGATATAAGAAGAGTGAGGAGATCCATGGACTTTGAAATCAGACAAACCAGGTATTGAATCCTGAGACTTCTACTTGCAATGTGATCTTGGGCAAAATACCAGTCTCTCAGAATCAGAGTCTCCTCATCTGAACAAAGGGGGCGGTAGTATCTTCCATTTCATACAGTGATTGATAGGACTGATTGAGATAGCATGTGTAAATATTAAGCATATGACTGAGACATAAGTGATTGATAAATGTTAGCAATTGTTACAGACGAGAGAAAATAATTGAAATTAAAGTAAGTAATTTGACATATTTGACTCTGCATTTTATCTGGGAATCCTAGTGTCTTAAATGACAGTAATCGAGCTCTTAAGGACTGAGGTTAATTAAATTCTTGGCTGTTTGGATGGGTTTGGGGAGGGTAGGATGGAGTCGGGAGACTGGAACTCCTTGGCACACACAACAGAGCTAGCTCTAAATGCTACTTGTAACAGCTCTACAGACAGGAGGCCTGCAGATGGCTTCCTCTTTGGGGCAGGAATGTTCATTTCATTAGAGAAACTTCATAGGCTCCTATTAGTGGCCAACATAGTAGCCAGGGCTGATGGTAGGAGAATATCTGGAAGCAGTATGAAACAGAGGAAAAGCCGAGTGTTATAAGAGCTGATTGTTCAGGTTATTTGCTCATGGTTTCAATTTTCCATTAAAATAGGACTGATTTTAGTCATTACCATACATGGAGACATTCCTGAAGATCTTTTTATACTGTGTATTCTACACACACAATGGGACATATGTTGAACTAATTAAAGCACAGTTAGACAAGAGAATATATGAGTTAATTAAAAGATTCAAAAAATTATTTAAAAAGTATAGCTCCAAGAGTGCTAAATAATAAAAAAAAGTTAACTTCAAAGGAAAAATTTCCCAAGATGTTGGACTGTCATGACGTGAGAATATCCATCAGATTATAAGTCTTGTTTACCTCTGGAGAAGAGCAGCACAGGGATAAATTAAACCCATGGATGACCTGAAGTCTGCATTGTAATCTTTCCTTTCAAGTTTCTTTTTTTTTTCTTTTTTTTTTTTTTTTTTTTTTTTGAGATGGAGTCTCACTCTGTCACCCAGGCTGGAGTGCAGTGGCGCAATCTCGGCTCACTCCAACCTCCGCCTCCTGGGTTCAAGCGATCCTCAGCCTCCTAAGTAGCTGGGATTACAGGCATGTGCTACCATGCCTGTCTAATTTTTGTATTTTAGTAGAGATGGGGTTTCACCATGTTGGTCAGGCTGGTCTTGAACTCCTGACCTCAAGTGATCCATTCATCTCAGCCTCCCAAAATGCTGGGATTACAGGCGTGAGCCACTGCACCCAGCCTCTTTCCCTTCCGTTTCCTTCCCCACCTATAGATGGTGAGCTGGAGCTTGGCCCTTTTTTTGTGTGATAGAAAGAGTATGGACTCTGTAGTCATATAGCCCTGGGTTCAAATTCTCGACACTAACTGTGGGATCCTAAGCAGTTATTTCACTGCATAGAACCATGGATTCCTTGTTTATAAAGTGCAGCTCATAATGCCACTTTCAAAGAAGCGTTGTGGAAATGAAACAAGATAATGCATCCACACAACCTTTCACCTGGTGAACATCCGCTTTTCTCTGTCCATACTACTACTGGCAGATGGCTGTGGCAGGTCACGAGGGCACAAAGAAAGGTATGGAGAACAGTCACTTGTCTCCAGAAATCTACCTGGATAATGCCACTGAATAGTAAGGAATTGACTCCAAGCTGTTTTGCTGCTTATTCACCTGTACTAAGTTGTTCATTTCTTATAGTCAATATCCCTCAATATCAAATTTCTGAGACATGGGACCTTGCCTTTCTTTCACCACCATATTCAGATTAAAGGAGTTTATTTATTTATTTATTATTTATTTATTTATTTTGAGACGAAGTCTCGCTCTGTCACCCAGGCTGGAGTGCAATGGCGCAATCTCGGCTCACCGCAACCTCTGCCTCCAGGGTTCAAGTGATTCTCCTACCTCAGCCTCCCGGTAGCTGAGATCACAGGTGCCTGCCACCAAGCCTAATTTTTTTTTTTTTTTTTTTGGTTAACGAAGAAGTATTTTATTATTTTGCTGCAAAGCTGTTGCTTCACTGTATAAAAATAGCACCAGCAAATGCAGTGTATTGCAAAATTAAGATAGTGGTGTTCCTCATCTGACACTGTACAAGCAACAAAAACCTCTTCACTTCCAGTTATTTCCAATGGAAAGATCATTAAGTATTTCATCCCAAATCCAGGTATGGATACATGCAAGTTACAATATTATATAAGGCTTAAGAATAACAATGTTATCTTTGAATTATGTAATTTTTATAACTAGTTTTTACCATGGATAATTTCATGAATTCTGAACACTAGAGCCTAGTCTAAAAATCATAGGATATTGTGAAAAAGACGCATATTATATTTATCTATAATCATTAGAAAGTTAAAGGGCATTTTCTTTCATTAGCAGTGTTAACAGTAGCTTTTTTTCCCCATCGGTAATGCTAAAAGTTGCTATTCTAAGTCTTCTATCCACCACTAATTTAAGACAACTCTGCTGGGTTGCGTTATTTCATACTAGTTTATTTAGGAGTTCCATTTTCACTCCTCAATAGATTTTATGTATTTCTCATATGCTTCTTCACTCATAAGTTCATCTAGTTCTGAAGGGTTACTCAGTGTCATCTTGATCAGCCAACCATCTTCATAACAAGATTTGTTTACAAGTCTTGGATTTTCTGCAAGAGCTTCATTAATTTCAATTACTTCTCCTGATAAAGGAGAATAGAGTTCACTAGCAGCTTTCACACTTTCCAAAGCACCAAACTCATCTTGTTTGTTCAATTTTGTCCCAACTTCAGGCAGACTACAGTAAACAACATCTCCCAAGGCTTCCTGTGCAAAATTGCTGATTCCCACTGTTCCAATGCCATTTTCTGTTGTTACCCATTCATGTTTCTCTGTGAATTTACGCACCGAGAGCAGAGCGGGTCCAGTGCGCAGCGTACGGATGGCGCCCACCCTCAGCTGCCAGGGCCTCGGCGGGCAGGGCGCGGCGGTGACGGGACCGCGCGTAGAGTGCAGAGCAGGGCCCGCACGCTCCGCACCACTCGCAGCGCCATGTTCGCAGGGGTGCAGGTGTCGCAGCGCTACGCCTCGGCCACCCGCGCCGGGAGGCGGGGCGGGGAGGGGCCTAGTTTTTGTATTTTTGGTAGAGACAGGGTTTCGCCATGTTGGCCAGGCTAGTCTCGAACTCCTGACCTCAGGTGACCTGCCTGCCTCGGCCTCCCAAAGTGCTGGGATTACACGCATGAGCCACCGCACCCGGCCCAGATGAAAGGTTAGAAAATATAAATGAGGCAATTGATTGGCTACTCCTAGCTGGGGGAAATGATGCAGGGAGTTAGAGCGTGTTCCTGGGAAACCCTTCTCACCTGACAATTTGGTACTTGTTAGTCATTCTTTGACCCTCATTTCTTTCCTGAAGGTTCTGCTGACTCCCAGGCTCCATTAGGGGTGGCCAGTGGATGAACGTATTTGAGATTGCCAGAACCATGTAAGGGATCTGGCCAGTTGCTTTTTTTTTTCTTTTTTTTGTGGCTTGCATTGTGGCATCTGCTGGGAGATGCTAATTACAGCAATTAAGTAAAATAAGGATGTAATATTGCTTAGCAACCCAGTTACCTAATATGTAATTTTACTAATTTGGCTGAATCTGTGTGCTATAACTGTTTGTGTTTTAATTAAGGATATTAATAATGTTTTTGTATGGAACATTTTATGCAACATTCTCTGATACTTCTCCAGAATTCAATTAATGCAAAAGCATTTCTTGAAAGACAGGTTTTTGGGGATTTTTTGTTTTGTTTTGTTCAAAACTAGTCAGGCTAAGGGGGCATATTTGAAGATCCAGAAACAATACGCAATCTGATACTTCAGTTGTCAGTGGAGAGAGAAACACTTGGCCTGATGTCCTGCAGGAATGAGTTCCCCAATGTCCTGGACAAAGATTTGACCCACAAGTGGTCCTATCATGTAGCCAGTTTGAGCCTCATGGAATTCATCACTTTGGGCATTTAAAGTAATTTAAAGACATTTTATAAATTATTTTTACCTTGCTTAGGGACCCATTTATGTACAAGTCTTCAAATTGGATCCATGCTGACCATGAATGTAAAATCTTAACAACTTTCACTTTTTCAAAAAAATAGGCAACTTCTATCTTCCAGACCAAAAGAAGGTAACTCTACCTCCCTAAACAACCAAGTTACTACTGAAAACACCAGTCACTAAAGATAGATTTAAAAGAAGAAGCAGGAAATGGATGTTAGGCTCTTCTCATAAAACATCTAATCTCAGCTACCTTTCAAGATCACTTTTTTTCAGGGCTGAATTAATCCGGAAATTAGCATGTAGTGGACATAAACCCAAGTTCTTTGGATTTAGCATTAGTTACTGCTTTGTTTGGTTGAAGGGCTGAGAGTGGGAGAGGAGTCATATAGTAGTCATTAAACACAAACTTCTTGGGAAATTGTTCTCTTTATATTCTAGCTATTCATTTAGTCATTCATTTAACAGATACTGAGTGCCTGCTATGTGCCTAGAACTGTTCTAGGTGCTAGGAATACAGCAGGGAATAATCAAATAAAAATTTCTACCCTGATCAAATTTATGTTCTAATGATAATAATGGCTATTACTATGTATTCTGTGCCAAGCACTGCTCCATGCAATATTCATGTATTAACTTATTTAATTTTCACAACACCACCATGAGGTGACGATATTATTATCCCCAGTTTGAAGTTGAGGAAGCTAAGGCATGGAGAGTTTAAGAAACTTGCCAAGGTCACATAATGAGTAGTAGAGCTGGGATTTGAATCTGGGTTTCTGAATTTCTGCTTCACCTCCTCCTACCTATGGCTTCATTCTGTTGCCCCTCTCTGATATTATACGGTCCTATTTATTTTTTCACTTATTCACACTCCTGGCTAATAGGAAATGTAAAATCTTTCTGGGATTTGTAGCTTTGCTTCCAACCATGGGAATGTGTTTCTGAATTTTGTAACTAATCAATTTTGTGAAGAACAAAGCATGTCCTTGGGTTTCTCAAGCAGTTTCAGATAATACTTAGAAACTGGGTGTGAATTGCAGCTTCAAACCCCGTCCCAGGGTGTCAGTATTTTCTTCTGGCTGGGTAAGAAAGTTATCTTCTCTTGGGAGACAGCATTTTCTTGGTTACTATAGCTTAGTTCTTGCCACATATAAGAGACAGATGGTCATATTTTTAAGGATACACACATAGCTTAAAATGTAAAATAACTGAAATATAAATAATAGCTATTTCAGAGTCCCCCTGAGACTGCAGATCAAGACAGATCTTTGGGAAGAATCTTGGAAGGAATGTAAAAAGGCTGTTCCCAGCAGAATGGGAAAAAGCCAGGCAGACAGATTTTAGCCTTACCTTTTCAAATGTCCAAATGATGATTTGTGAAATCTTAATGTCCAGCTGACATTTACTTGGAATTAGTTCCCAAAATCTGGCTACAGTAATGTGTTTCCAAGTATGATCTACAAATAAAGAGCACATTAGGAGGCCATTTCACTGGCCCTGAATGTCAGAATATTTCAGAATTGTGTTGTGTTGTGTGTTTGTATGTGTATACTTTCCTTTGCAAAACTGAATTCACATGTTAAAAACCTTTTGAAAAACATGTATTCATGCAGTTACCCAGCCAACATTTATTGAACACCTACCATGTGCTAGATTCCAGGGAGTTAAAGAGAGAGGAGACCAGGCTCCTACCCTGAAAGAGAGCAAGGTCTAGTAAGAGAGATCAGGTGGTGATCATGAAACAGTAAGGTAAATGGATTGATAATGATGTGTGGGAATCCAGAGGAGGGATGCCTATCTCCAGAAAGAGATCAAAGAGGAGATCAGATGGCAAATGATCTTGAACTCCAGTAGATCACTTTGCTGTCAACAGAAGTTTGTTTTCCCCAACATCTATCTTCTTCCCAGGAGCTGTCAACTTTGATACATAAGCAACAACCCCTACAGAGTAAGCACCCAAGAACCTCTGTTGGCTGCTAGCTTAGGCAACCTCAGAGTTGCTGGAAGGGCACTTACTTCACCTTGGCTTCCAAGAAGCAAGACATCTGCTCCAAGTATGGTTTTCTCGCCTAGATTAGCCAAGGTCCAGAGATGGCTTTGACGAAAACATGGGCTTTTGAGGGGAAAATACTCTAACATCCCTGGGGAAGTCAATATCTAACCCATGCTTGAACACTTCCACAGATAGTGCAAACATTTATGCTTACTCTCTCCTCTTTTCCATTCCTCACACAAAATCTTCTCTTTTCCAGACAAACTCATGTTGTCTTTGGCATTGTTAGGAAACCTTTCCATATATAGACCCTCAATTTCCAATCTAAATGACTATTTCTTTTGAATACTGTTTTGACTCCCAGCATAAACTTCCTCTCCTTTGCAGTGGACATGGCCCTTTGGGGATCCTGGTGTTACTTAACTTAGAACTCAAGTATTGGGTTCTTAAGATCTTAAAGGCCTTATGCAATATGGTTGTAGCTTATCTGGAGTCTAACATGCCTGTGAGCCATCGGAGTGGAGATGATCAGTAAGCAGACTGTTAGATAGACAGTATCCAACATTATATATCCAATATTATTTATTGGCTGGGAGTTGGTAATATGCCAATGCAAATTAATCTCAAGAGAAAGATTTCACAGAGCATTTATAAATTGAATTATTCCCCTAGTTTTCTCTATTTCTTTCTGGAGGCGCTACTCCTATTGCCCTGCTGGCTCACATAACAAAAGAGAAAGGATCTTAATCTTATTTTGTCCGATGGCCTTGACTCATCCTTGCAATGCCATAATATGTACAGCAATCAGCTGTCTGTTCAGTCAATATAAGGTAGTATAGTGATGAATGTCCACATTCCTATGTTTCATCCCCAACTTATTATTGTTGATAATCAGAAGCAATTCGTTGGGAATGATATAAAGAATAAGTGAAATCTATTATTTCCAACACCTTGATAGGGATGAAATAACAAATATGTTGATAAACGTGAGATTCCTTCTTCGTCTTTGTGCCATAATCACTGATTTCCATTTTTAAAGAATTGCTTTTCCTGAAAGTTCAGATTCCCTCTCTGGAGGAAGATCTTTATAATGATCGGGTTGCTCCAGTGAGGAGGAATAATTCTCCACCCATCCACTCTACCTGGCTCATATTCTTTGCTTGTCATCTGCCAGAAGCTGGTTCCGACTCTCTTCCATAATCCAGCAATGAGTCTCCCCAAAACTGGAGCTCAACTTGGAGTAAAGAGGCCATGGGAATTAGGAGGGGAGACAGTATTTCTCCTTTTAAACTGTGTCTCCTTGAGGCTTAATCCATGCCTGTTCTGTTCACACTGTACCTAGACTTGAGTTTGTATAGAGTAGGTGCTTATTAGTCTACTAGAGGGGCCATAACAAAATACCACAGACTGGGTGGCGCCAACAACAGACATTTAGTTTTCACAGTTCTGGAGGCTGGAAGTCCAAGATCACGGTGCTGTCAGGATTGGTTTCTGGTGAGGACTGTCTTCCTGGCTTGCGGATGGCTGCCCTCTTTCTGTGTCCTCACATGGTCTTTCCTCTGTGAGTGCACGGGAGGGGGAGAGATTTTTGGCTTCTCTTCCTCTTATAAGAACACGGTTCCATTGGATTAATGCCCCACTCTTAGGACCCCCTCACTTAACCTTTATCACCTCTTTGTAAGTCCTATTGCTATAGGGGTTAAGAAGGAATTATTTAGGCAGATAGCAAGGGTATGGGAGTCCTCAGTAAGCCTGTTCTTTTTAATGAAAAGCAGCCCCAAATCATTTTCTAACAAACAGCAGCCTGTAAGTTGAACTGCAGACATAAACAAGCAAGCTGGGAGCTTTCAGGGGTGAATGCCGGCAGGAACTACAGACTAGACATTTTCAAGATGGCGGCTTCATCTTCCCTTCTCTGCCAGCCACGTGTACAGCAAGAAGCAGACAAGATGGCACAGATCAACTGGAAAGTCCATTTGCATAAGAAGATTAGGGTAGGGCAAGCAGCCCTTCCCTGTACTATGTAAAAGTCCTACCTGATGGAACCAATCTGTGAGTCCTGCCTAAATCAGACACCGCCTTCTCAAACCGGACTGTAAAATTCAGCGCATTGGCTGCCAGCCGGTCCTTTCTGCTCGGAGACCCCTTTCTCTATAGAGGAAGCTGTTTCCCTTTCTCTTCTACCTATTAAACCTCCACTCCTAAACTCCTAGTGTATGTCCGTGTTCTAAATTTTCCTGGCGCGGTACAACCCCGGATATTCCTGGCGGGGATATACCCTGGACAAGGTAGCCACTTCACCGTTTCCAAATACTGAGATATTGGGCTTCAACATATGAATCTTATGAGGACACAATTCAGTCCAAAACAGTGCTCCATAAATATTTGATGAGTATATCACTTGGTGAATGAAGAAATCTTTATTGATTGATTGACTGAATGAAAGAATTAGTGAGTGATTTTTGGTGTTCTTTTGTAAGGAAGGGAGAAAGGATTTGAACAAAGCCAGAAGCTTCTCTGTAACCTCTGAGAGTACCCCTGAGTCCAAAAAGATCCTATACTTTCAACTGGCAGGTCTCAGCATCTCTGCTATCTCCTTTGCTGGAGGCCAGTGTGTCAGTGTAAGGGATTAACGAGGCCACAGGTGTAGGTTTCATCCCACGTGTATCAGTTAACTTTATTCTGAGAAGGGCTACGCCATAGCTATAGCCTGCGGGCATTGGGTGTTAGACTCGAAACACTTCTAATATTAAGCAATGAAATAAATGTGAGTTTCTCATGCATTTAAGAAAGATGAATAAAAACAAGTAAAATAATTATTTACCCAATTTTTGGTGACTCAGTGACAGCAGTCGTAGTGGTGGTGGTGAGAGGTGACAGCGTGCTGGCAGTCCTCACAGCCCTCGCTCGCTCTTGGCGCCTCTTCTGCCTGGGCTCCCACTTTGGCGGCACTTGAGGAGCCCTTCAGCCCACCGCTGCACTGTGGGAGCCCCCTTCTGGGCTCGCCAAGGCCAGAGCCGTCTTCCTCAGCTTTCAGGGAGGTGTGGAGGGAGAGGCGCGAGCGGGAACCGGGGCTGCGCGGGGCGCTTGCGGGCCAGCTGGAGTTCCAGGTGGGCGTGGGCTTGGCGGGCCCCGCACTCGGAGCAGCCGGGCAATGAGGGACTTAGCACCCGGGCCAGCGGCTGCGGAGGGTGTGCTGGGTCCCCCAGCAGTGCCAGCCCACCGGCGCTGCGCTTGATTTCTCGCCGGGCTTAGCTGCCTTCCCGCGGGGCAGGCCTCGGGACTGCAGCCCGCCATGCCTGGAGCCTTCCCCCGCCTCCGTGGGCTCCTGTGCAGCCCGAGCCTCCTGGAAGAGCACCGCCCCCTGCTCCACGGCGCCCAGTCCCATCGACCACCCAAGGGCTGAAGAGTGTGAGCGCATGGCGCGGGACTGGCAGGCAGCTCCACCTGCAGCCCCTGTGCGGGATCCACTGGGTAAAGCCAGCTGGGCTCCTGAGTCTGGTGGGGAGGTAGAGAACTTTATGTCTAGCTCAGGGATTGTAAATACACCAATCAGCACTCTGTATCTAGCGCAAGGTTTGTAAACAGACCAATCAGCACCCTGTGTCTAGCTCAGGGTTTGTGAGTGCACCAATCAACACTCTGTATCTAGCTGCTCTGGTGGGGCCTTGGAGAACCTTTATGTCTAGCTCAGGGATTGTAAACACACCAGCACTCTGTATCTAGCTCAAGGTTTGTAAACACACCAATCAGCACCCTGTGTTTAGCTCAGGGTTTGTAAGTGCACAATGGACACTGTATCTAACTGCTCTGGTGGGGCCTTGGAGAACCTTTGTGTCCATACTCTGTATCTAACTAATCCAATGGGGACGTGGAGAACCTTTGTATCTAGCTCAGGGATTGTAAAGGCACCAGTCAGCGCCCTGTCAAAACAGACCACTGGGCTCTACCAATCAGCAGGATGTGGGTGGGGCCAGATAAGAGAATAAAAGCAGGCTGCCCCAGCCAGCAGTGGCAACCTGCTCGGGTCACTTTCCACGGTGTGGAAGCTTTATTCTTTCGCTCTTTGCAATAAATCTTGCTACTGCTCACTCTTTGGGTCCATGCTGCTTTTATGAGCTGTAACACTCACCGAGAAGGTCTGCAGCTTCACTCCTGAAGCCAGGGAGACCATGAGCCCAGCGGGAGGAACGAACAACTCCAGACGCGCTGCCTTAAGAGCTGTAACACTTACGGGGAAGGTCTGCAGCTTCACTCCTGAGCCAGAGAGACCACGAACCCACCAGAAGGAAGAAACTCCGCACATATCCGAACATCAGAAGGAACAAACGCCAGACATGCCACCTTAAGAGCTGTAACACTCACCGCGAAGGTCCATGGCTTCATTCTTGAAGTCAATGAGAGCAAGAACCCTCCAATTCCTGACACAGTGGTTTCATTAAAGAATTAATGTTTGCCCAGTGAAAACTGTAAGGAGCACCCCCCGCCCACCATGCAGGTCAAAACCAATCACAAATGAGGCAGGCTCCCTGAGCGCTTTCAACCAGCACTCATTGTCCTACATCTGCATGATTACTGTAGATGTCATGATTTTTTTATACTAATTTGTATGCATTTCTTCACTCATTTTCCAACTCACGTATTCCAGTTCAGAGTCAAGGGTGGCGCAACGAAGCTCAGGGCCCAAAGCGGGAACCAACCCTGGACAGACTCTTACACCCACATTCACACTCACCCCAGGACCATGTAGACACGCCGTGTCACTGAACGGGAACATCTTTGGGATGCAGGAGGAAACTGGAGATCCCAGAGAAAACCCAGGCACTTATGGGGAGAATGTGCCAACTCCACACAGGCAGTGGACCTCCCCGGGAATGGATTTCTTTTCTCACTGATGTTATAATAAAATGATGTTGAATGGAATGAAAATATTTAAGGACCTGATGTATATGTTTCTCATGGAATTTTTTTTTTTTTTTTTTTTTTTTTTTTTTTGACATGGAGTCTCGCTGTGTTACCCAGGCTGGAGTCCAGTGGCGCAATCTCAACTCACTGCACCCTCTGCCTCCCGGGTTCAAGCGATTCTCTTGCCTCAGCCTCCCGAGTAGCTGGGACTACAGGCACATGCCACCACAACTGGCTAAGTTTTATATTTTTAGTAGAGACGGGGTTTCACCATATTAGTCAGGCTGGTCTCAAACTCCTAACTTCACGTGACCACCCGCCTCATCCTCCCAAAGTGCTGAGATTACACGCTTGAGCCACCCTGTCCAGCCTCTTAGAGAAAATTTTAAGAATTTTTTAAAAAGAAGAAATAAAATCAGCCATAAAATTGCTCTACATTTTAATGGTTTTGTTTTCAAGCTTTTCTTTAACATCCTTGAGTTACATTTACAGAGCTTTTCCATAATATAGATGCATTTTCCCACATTTACACATAGTACTTATAATTTCAAGGTGTGTAATACTGCATCCAGAGGACATGCACACACATGGATACAGCAGATAGCTGATGTATTTCACTTGAGTTTTATCTGGGAAAAGTATCCTTTTATTACAGCATACCCACTAGGTAGTGAAAAGACAGTTTGCTTTATCTCAGAGTTTACATACAGTACTGTACTTTTCATTAAGCCAGTATTGGCATATCCAAAAGGACACATAATTCAACATGTCTGCTGTTCCTCAGATTGCAAATCAAGGCTCTTTAATATAAATATTAGAGAATTTACACTTGGTTAGTTGAAAAATCAATTTTCCTCTTCTCTCTTTTTATTAATCAATGAGAATTTTATGATGAGATGAATAATACAGAACACCAACAGTCCTTCCTGTAAAACAGGAGTCCCCAAGACCCAGGGCATGGACCTGTAGTGGTCTGTGGCCTGTTAGGAATGGGACTGCACAGCAGGAGGTGAGCAGCTAGCAAGCAAAGCTTCATCTGTATTTACAGCGCTCCCCATTGCTCGCATTACCGCCTGAGTTCTGCCTCCTGTCAGATCAGCAGCAGCGTTAGATTCTCCCAAGAGTTCTAACTCTATTGCTCCTTATGAGAATCTAATGCCTGATGATCTGTCACTGTCTCCCATCACCCCCAGATGGGACCATCTAGTTGCAGTAAAACAAGTGCAGGGCTCCCACTGATTCTACATTATGGTGAGTTGTATAATTATTTCATTATATATTACAATGTAATAATAATAGCAATAAAGTGTACAATAAATGTAATGCATTTGAATCATCCCAAAACCATCCCCCCCTCCATCTCCCACCAATCCCCAATTCCCTACCTCATCCTGAAAGGTGGGGGAAACCAGTCCCTGGTGCCAAAAAGATTGGCACTGCTGCTCTGAAAGCTTCCTTTGGCCAAGTGCAGCGGCTCGTGCCTGTAATCCCAGCACTTTGGGAGGCCAAGGCAGGCAGGAGTTCAAGACCAGCCTGGCCAACATGGCAAAACCCCATCTCTACTAAAAATGCAAAAATTAGCAGGGTGTGGTGGTGCACACCTGTAATCCCAGTTACTCGGGAGGCTGAGACAGAGAATCGCTTGAACCCAGGAGGTGGAGGTTGCAGTGAGCTGAGATTACACCACTGCACTCCAGCCTGGGTGACAGAGCAAGACTCTGTCTAAATAAATAAATAAAAGCCTCCTTCATTATTACTTCTCGAACACACTGGACTTCCCCATCAAGCTCTCCCTGTTCAGGGTATTGGTCAGCTTGGTTCCAGGTTTTCTTAGACCTCGTTCCTTTCTCTTAGTAATTCCATTCCTCATACCCTGAGCTACCAAATGTGGATTTTCTAACAAATTGCATTTTCCCAGTTATTATTTACTTCAATTTTATAGTCTCTCTGGAGAAAAATAAATATTGGTAGGAAATTCACAGAAACTCCTAGGATTCTCCATGAGAGTGGCATATCTTTTTCTCACTTTGCTTCTGCCTCTACAATATATTTATGCTGGCTCTGGATCGTGACGGAGTTGATGTCCTCTGGATGGAAATTTAGGGTATGGAAAATGAGAGCATGTTAGGCCAGGGAAGGAAGAAGGGAACCAGTTTTTATTGAATGCTGACTATAATGTACTAAATACTGAACAAAGTGCTCTGTATATTTTACTATATTTAATCCTAATCCTATGGGGTAGGTATTATATTTTTAAAATGAGGAAACTAAGGGTAGGGGTAAGAATGGAGCACAAACCATATGCTAGTTTCTGTGATAGGTGCAGAGCATTGGTTATTTAATCTTCACAACACAACCTTACTTTTTTTTTTTTTTTTTTTTTTTTTGAGATGCAGTCTCACTCTGTCGCTCAGGCTGGAGTGCAGTGGTGCGATCTTGGCTCACTGCAACCTCTGCCTCCCGGGTTCAAGCGATTCTCCTGCCTCAGCCTCCCAAGTAACTGGGATTACAGGCACATGCCACCATGCCCAGCTAATTTTTTGCATTTTTAGTACAGATAGGGTTTCACTGTGTTAGCCAGGATGGTCACGACCTTACTTTTTAAGAAGTAGTGATTCTTAAAAAGTTTAACAAATGTCAGACAAAATGGGGTTCTAATACAGCTTTGTATGCCTCCCAAACCATGTCCTTTTTCAGTTTAACATGCAGCCTGCCAGCTATGCTCAACTGATACAGATGTTAAAATTTTAAAAAGGCAGGGTGAGCTATTTAATTTCTGGATTCAGAGTACAGAGTGCTCACCATTACACCATGGCACCTCACATGAGCTATTTAATTTCTTTCTTTTTTTTTTTTTTGAGATGGAGTCTCACTGTGTCATCCAGTCTGGAGTGCAGTGGCACAATCTTGGCTCACTGCAACCTCCACCTCCCAGGTTCAAGCAGTTTTCTGCCTCAGCCTCTCAAGTAGCTGGGATTACAGGTGCATGCCACCATGTCCAGATAATTTTTGTATTTTTAGTAGAGACGGGGTTTCACCATCTTGGCCAGGCTGGTCTTGAACTCCTGACTTCGTGATACATCCACCTCGGCCTCCCAAAGTGCTGGAATTACAGGAGTGAGCCACCGTGCCTGGCCGAGCTATTTAATTTCTTAAAGCAATTAAAGCTTAAACACTTTCAAGTCTAAAAACTCTTTTTTGAAACACAAACACTTTTGAGCAAATGAGAAAACACAATATACATTCTTGCTCCTTGTAGATACCTTTTCTTAATGAATTTTCACCTTACCCTCAATCCGTTTAAAGCCTATGCTAGGCTTCAGAGAAATGTTTTCTGTTTTCTTTAGCCTTACTTGCATTTGAATCCTCTAGCAGCTTCTCAGTGACTCTTACTCACTTATTACAAAATGCCCTCCTCCCTCCTGAATGAATTGGGCTTAATCTCTACATGTTAAATAACCGTGTGTAGGCACCCATGCCAGCAGTCATTTCCCTTCACAGTGTCCTAGACTCTACCCTCAGTAAGATTCACGGAACTTCCATATCTTTTTTTTTTTTTTTAAAGACAGAGTCTCACACTGTTGCCCAGGCTGGAGTGCAGTGGCGCAATCTCAGCTCACTGCAATCTCTGCCTCCCAGATTCAGGCCATTCTCCTGCTTCAGCCTCCCAAGTAGCTGGGACTACAGGTGCATGCCACCATGCCGGGCTAATTTTTGTATTTTTAGTAGTGACGGGGTTTCCCCATGTTGGCCAGGCTGGTCTCAAACTCCTGACATCAGGTGATCTGCCCGCCTCAGCCTCCCAAAGTGCTGGGATTATAGGTGTGAGGCACCATGCCTGGCCTTCCATATCTTTAATGACTCTTCCAACCTAAAGGCTTTTCAAATACCCTTTTTCTTCGAGTTGGCATTGCAAACCGCCCCTCTTGCCTCATTTTAACTTTGTAAGTAAAAGAAAGCTCCTCCAAGTTATACAACAAGCTTGTTGCCAGAAATTCAACAGGTAATAATATGCTTTATTCTACTGATAATTTTGTTCCTACAGTATTTAGGTTTATAAAAGAACATAAGCTTTTGTATTTCCTCTGTGCAATTTTTATCTAGGGGTAACAAGCCTTTTGCCTAAGAAAATAACTCGTATCCACCATGTGGTTAGACACCTGGCATTTCTCTAGCAAATTGTAAAGTGTTGCTTTCTGGATTAAAAGATAAGATTGAAAATGCAAATTCCCTAGCGAGAAGTCACATTTACTAAATTAGACTTATGCTACCCTGCAAATGGTTGATATAAAAGTCTCTCCCAAAAGGAGATTGAGATATCGAGGAGTAGGAGAGACATGAAAGATCCCAGTGTTTAAAAGCAATGAATGAGAAGTAGGACCTAGCCCCTGCTCTGAAGGTGGCCCTCAGAGCACTTTGATTCTTCCTCTTTCAAGTCTGGTCTTTCAGAAAATATTTACTATGGAAGTCACATTTTATGCTGAGTGTAAGTTCAAAAGTCAGTGTGAAAATCTTGTGTGGTAAAAATCTCTCTTGAAAATCTCCCCTAAAGTGCAGTTCCATACCACTTCTCAAGAAGTCCAGCATTGCCAGTTCTTCCTTGAGCTTTATCAGATACACCACTGGCTATTGCTTCAACTGAGTTCCAGCTTGTTTGTTTGCATTTAGGGGCTATGTGCATGAAAAATTCCATACCCAGAAGTACATTCAATGCAGCCAGATGTTCAAACTACAAGAGGCACAGGGGAATGAAGCCTAACCCAGGAAATAATAGATTCTCAGTCTTATTTCATGCTTGTGCTGGGACATATAGATGCTCAGGAAAGGAATACTGGAGAGAATTGTACACAGTATTTAAATTCTTTTCTCCGTCACATTTATTTATTTATTTTTCTTATAGTTGAATTTGCACAAATTAAAGTCATGTTATTGAACTTCCTTGCATATTCATCCAGATGCCCAGATCTTGGGTGCTATCTTAACCTCACGCTACCATTGGACAGGAGATAGCAGATGAGCAGGGTATAGTGGAGCCCTTTGATTCCAGACCAGAAAAATGAGAGCAGATCACCAATTTGGGTCTTATACAAGGTGATATGCCAGGTGAAGAAACTAGTCCCCATTTTGATTATCTCTCTCTCTCTGTCATTCTCTCTCTCTCTCTCCAGGCTGGTCCATTCAGGTCCGGGGAAGGGATCACCCCAGGCTGGTGTGGATCTGTCCTTTGCAACACGAACTGGTACCAGGCAAGGGATTGAAACACATCTCTTCAGAGCAGAGACCAGCAGGGACCTCTCCCACTGGACAAGGAGCATAGTACAGGGTTGCCACAATTCTGCTGAACTCATTGCTGAAATCACCACTGGTGAGTACTGCAGTGGGCTACCAAGGACATACTGTTATGGGAAGATGAACCCTCTACTCCACTGGGGCGTTAAAGTAGTTTTCATCACTGGCCTCTGGGGATAGTTAAAATTCTAGAAGCAAATTTAAATTCTTCTAAATTAAGGAGGTCTATACCCTACTAAAATGTAACCTAAGGCTTTGATTATAAAAAGACTTATCCTGTCTTCATTCAAGAAAAGTTGGTAAGTTGGATAGTCAGTTACAGATTTCCTACCTGTAACCTCTGGGTGGCTTCCTGAAGGAATGAACTTTGAGACATGAATGAGTAGTGTTCTTGGTTACAAACAACAGAAACTGATTCTGAGTACTCTATCACAGAATAAAATTATTGGAAATATATTAGGCAGTTAATAGGATTGATCAGAAAACAGGTGTGTGAGTCTGTTTGGCCTGCTATAAAGAAATGCCTGAGGCTGGGTAATTTATAAAGAAAAGAGGTTTACTTTGGCTCCCAGTTCTGCAGACTGTACAGGAAGCATGGTCCTGGCATCTGCTTCTGGTGAGGGCCTCAGGAAGCTTCCAATCACGATGGAAGGCAAATGGGAACTGGCATATCACATGGCAATCGGAGAAGGGAGAGAGATAGAGAGGAGAGGAAAGTGCCGCACTGTTTTAAACAACCGGGTCTCTGGTGAATTCAAAGCAAGGGCTCACTCATTACTGAAAGGAGGAGGGAACCAAACTATTCATGAAAGATCCGCCCCCAAGACCCAAACACCTTCCACCAAGCCCCACCTCCATACTGGGGATTACATTTCAACATGAGATTTGGAGGGGATAAAACATCCAAACTATATCAACTAGAGACCCAGGGCAGTAAAAAAGAGCAGGAGCCAAAGGCATCGAGGTGGGGCTAAGCAGAGCAAAGGGACAGTTCCGGGAAGAGTGACCGGTGCCCCTGCCCTGGTGTGAATGAAGAGGCAGAGGCAGAATGGAAGTGCTGAGTGAGCACAGGCCACATTGACACAGAGCTCTTAGAAAGGGCAAGTCAGTGGTAGAAATGGGAGATGTGTGCAGAAGGAAGAACCCTTCTGTAGTACGGTATGTATTAAGGACCTGTTATATGCCAGTCATCTAATGTGTCAGTAGTTTCATACTTTGAAAAACAAAGTTTTGTGGGTTTTTTTGTTTGTTTGTTTGTTTGTTTGTTTTGAGACAGTGTTTTGCTCTTGTCACCTGGGCTGGAGTACAATGGCGTGATCTCACCGCAACCTCCACCTCCCGGGTTCAAGCGATTCTCCTGCCTCAGCCTCCTGAGTAGCTGGAATTACAGGCACCTGCCACCATGCCCAGCTAATTTTTGTATTTTCTAGTAGAGATGGGGTTTCACCATGTTGGCCAGGCTGGTCTCGAACTCCTGACTTCAAGTGATCTACCTGCCTTGACTTCCCGAAGTGCTGGGATTACAGGCATGGGCCACCGCACCCATCCTGAAAAACAAACTTTTTATGCGTCCTGAAATCAATTAATTGATTCAGGCAAGACCAACATTTTAAAAATGAAATAAAGTAGAATAGAAAAATGGGTGTAAATACTATTTTATTGTTTTGAAGAACTTTTTATTGTGCTGTGTGTGTGCACCCATGTGTGTCACAATACTTAGCCTATCTCATCCAATCCTTCCATTTCCCTTGTCAACCTGACAAATCAGGAAGCAAATTCTCAAAAAAGATCAAATAACTTGCACAAGATCACACAACTAATAAATGACAGATCTGACTTCAACTCTAGGTTGTGTCACTCTGAAGTCCACTCTTTGTCCACTATAGTTTCTACAGAGACAAGGAATTTCCCACAGTTATGCCACTGATCCAACAAAAATCAGTTCTGCTCAGGCTGCTGTGATCAATAACTTTCATGCCACTCTCCAAAACACAGAGAGAAATGATGATAGACATCAAAACTTACATATATAGGTATATAGATAGATAATTTAAAATTTTTAATTGGGCAAAGATTAAATAAGGGACTGGAAACCCGGTGTGGTGGCTCACGCCTGTAATTCCAGAACTTTGGGAGGCTGAGGTGGATGGATCAGCTGAGGTAAGGAGTTCGAGATCAGCCCGGCCAACATGGTGAAACCCCGTCCTACTAAAAATACAAAAATTAGCCAGGTGCGGTGGCGTGTGCCTGTAATCCCAGCTACTTGGGAGGCAGGAAAATCGCTTGAACCCAGGAGGCAGAGGTTGCGATGAGCTGAGATCGTGCCACGGCACTCCAGCCTGAGTGACGAGAGTGAGACTGCATCTCAAAACAAAACAAAACAAAAAAAAAGAGAATGGAAAAGTAATATCAAATCTTAGGTAACATTACTAGGTAAATGCATGCCGTGCAGTCTTATACATTTGCTAAGTTGTACTCCATCCGTATTTAACCCAGTGTTTTTCATCACTCAGGAAACTATACAATTAACAATGTCTATAATGTTCTTGATCCTGAATCTAAGGATCTATAATGTTCTTGATCCTGAAATCTAAGACAAATTGTTTCTGGTTCTGAGCTCTAAGGCCAACCTCTTCCAGGTCTCCTGCAGGCATTCATCAAAGGGCATTAGGTGTCATAGTGGCTAGTACCCTCAACAAAAGTCTTCCAGTAAATCTAACTTTGAGTTTCATATAATAGTTGCTGTTTTCCCTTTTCTATTATGCTTTCTTGCCTATTCTTTCATTTCTCTCTGTCACTGAGGAAGCAGTACAAAGTTGTAGTTACAAGTAGGGGCTTAAAAGTCAGATAGGCCTGGATTCAAATTCCAGTTCTATTTCTTTCATAATCACTTACTGAATGTCTTAGTTTCCTCATCTATAAAAAGGAGAAAGTAATAAGACCTACCTCATAGGTTTAACAGGAATAACAGTACCTAGTACCTACCCCAGGGTTGTTGTCAATAAGTACGATTATTAGTTGTTGTTGTTGTAATTATTATCCCTAGACCTGTGCTGCCCAATATGCTAGCTTTAAGCAGAGGTGGCAATTTAAATTAATTAAAATTTAATCAGTTCCTCAGTCGCACTAGCCACATTTTAAGTGTTCGGCAGCCACATGTTCCTAATGCCTACTTCGCTGGGCAGTGGACAGCACAGATCTAGAACATTTCCATCACAGTAGAAAGCCCTGTTGTACGGCTCTGCTTTAGAGGAACAGGATTTCCCACAAGACATCTTAAGAACCATGCTTCCAAGCTTTAGCTGCACTGGAAACAATGACAACAATTTTATTTTCAATTTCATTTTAAAAAGCCTCAATTTGCTAACCCCCAATCCTACCTGTAGAGATTCAGAGTCAGCAGTTCTAGGATGGGGCCTGATAATTTGCATTTAACAAGATTCCAGGTGGTTCTGATGCTGCTGGCCCATGGGAGCACTCTTTCAGTCGTACAACGCCAGGGTGCAACTTCCTGGTCACCCAGGAGTACTCTTTTTTTTTTTTTTTTTTTTTGAGACGGAGTTTTACTCATGTTGCCCAGGCTGGAGTGCAATGGCATGATCTCGGCTCCCTGCAACCTCCGCCTCCCAGCTTCAAGGGATTCTCTTGCCTCAGCCTCCTGAGTTGCTGGGATTACAGATGCCTGCCACCACGCCCAGCTAATTTTTTTATTTTTAGTAGAGATGGGGTTTCACCATGTTGGTCATGCTGGTCTCAAACTCCTGACCTCAAGTGATCCACCTGCCTCAGCCTCCCAAAGTGCTGGGATTACAAGCATGAGCCACCGTGTCAGGTCCCACCCAGGAGTATTCTGAAAGATGTGGCACATGTTAACATGTAGTAGGGTTTTTCCAAATTTCCTCTATTTATGCAATCATGAAAAATGAGATGTTTTGCAGAACTTCTATTGCAACATATCCAAGATAATCAGTGCCTTTTTGTAATTATCTTGAAACTAATTAGTGTCCTCAAATGTTTCCCATCATTGTTGAAGCCTTGTAGGAGTATCTTGGAAGCTTTTATTTTTGATGCCTACTCTGAATGGCAAAAAAAAAAAAAGTTTTGAACTTGAGAGTTGGAAGAAGCTTGAGCCACCTGAATACTAAGTTTAATAAGGTTACATGTGTAATAACAGAGAAGTTCAGACCCTGTGCAACCATTTGGGGAGTGTTGTAGGAAAGAATGAAGATGCTCAAAGAGATTTGGCTTAATTTACATTCTACAAATTTTGTAAAATCTTTCTCTAATAAGCTGAACTCTGCTTTGACAAGAAAACACTGGGGCTATTGATTGACTAATTAGTGGAGAATAGCAAATAATTCTGTGAAGTGAGCTAGCTGGGTGGTGGAGAAGAAAGTATGGAAATGACCCAAAGTGTGATCCAGTTATAATTTGAAAGATGCCTGCAGAGAGTTGGGGAAAGAGGCCTATGTTTTAATCAGAGCTTCAATTAACTTGATAATGTGTTCAATTTATTCTGTATAGATTGAGAACATCTTCAGATAACTGATTCCATCCTATGTAGAATGGGATCACAAATACCCCAAATACCATTTGAGGTCAACCAGAGTATTTGAAGTCAGTTACTCCACAAATACCATTTGAAGTCAACTAGAATTAAAAGTAATCACAATCTGTTAATTCAGAATATCTGATGGTATAGCTTTAGCATTTGTTTAAACATTGGGGAAAAGAATATCATTTTTACAACCCATTCACCCACATGGTCTGCGGGTCATAGAAATGAAGAGTATCAAAATGGCGTCAGTCATGGGACACAAGCCTATAACCCCAGCTACTCAGGAGGCTGAGGCGGAAGGATCCTTTGAGCCCCGAGTTTGAGACCAACCTGGGTAACATAGGGTAGACCCCTGTCTCAAAAATAAAAAAATGGAGGGATCAAGACAGGGAGGCAGTGCTATCAGCACAATCTCTATGCTACTGTCCTTAGACATTCTTGAATGGGAGGGCTGGCGGAGGGCAGGGTTCAGGGACTGTGCCCAGAAGGAGTTATAGACCTGTTAGAGGAAAAGATCAGCCCTAGTTACAAGTCGAAAGATATCTGCAAGTCAGTCTGGAGAAGGGGCATATGTTTTAATCAGAGCTTCGATTAAAAGCCACCGCATTCTGTGAGCAATAGAAATCTCTATTTCTCCCCCGAAACTTTGGAGGCCTCCCCGCCTACTGTCATTATTCATGAGGTAGGAAAGCTGAGCGACTCTGTGCCCAGCTCCCTCCCCACATCCCTCCTTGTCCTGAGTGCCAGAGCATGAGAAGGGACACAGGACAGAGTGGAAAGAACTTGAATTTTGAAAGCCGAACAACCTGGGTGGTGACGACGTGTTTACCTCTCTGAGCTTTCCTTTTTCCACCTATAATATTGGGCTGTGTTCTGGCTTCAGGAGTGTGTGGTTTATAAAGCTGAGTGGAGCAAATGATGATGTACAGCAAGTTCTGAATCAATAAAGCCCTTGCTCTTATGCCTTCAAGCCCCACCCCCAGCAGTGAGTGTCCTGGTTTCCCTACATAACTTTTAGATGTAGATCAAAACCTGAGCCAATTTACTTGTCAGGTCTGTTAAATGTGGTGTTTTGTGAAGCAAAAAATCCAATCTGATCCTTAATAACCTTTTTCAGAACTCTTTGATCAAGAGTTTTAAACATTCACAAGCCTTCCTAAATAGGAATTAGGATGCTGTGGCAGTCCCCTTGCCCAGCTCATAAGCTTAAAGAGCAGGACTCTTTTCCTAAACATAGTGAGAATCCCAGATAAAAGCTGGCACCACACCTGCTCAAGAGGCTTTTGCTTTGTTTCTTTGGATTGGAGGGCACCATGTGGATACCACCCCTGAGATTCCTGGATGCCACACTTGGAGTGCTCTTCATGGAAGATGCCACATCTGAGGTCTGTCAGCAACAGCAGCTTTTCCAGGATCCAAGATCATCAGCGAAATTAAAAGAGCACCCCTCTCGATTTCTAAAAAGAGATTTGTTAGACTATTAAAAATTAGACTATTTTTAAACTACTCATTCCTGACTTATGTATTTACATTAGTTAATTTTGATAATGTCATGGGTGTATGCTGTCTTCTTTCACCAGGTGATAGATATAATTTTGTGTGTGTGTATGTGTGTGTGTGTGTGTGTGTGTGTGTGTGTTGATGATAAGGTTGGTGATTCAAAGGTGGCTTTATCTATTTAAAAAAAAATTTTTTTTTTTTTGAGACAGAGTCTTGCTCTGTCACCCAGGCTGGAGTACAGTGGAGCAATCTCGACTCACTGCAACCTCTGCCTCCCAAGTTCAACCCATTCTCCTGCCTCAGCCTCCAGAGTAGCTGGGACTACAGGCACATGCCACCATGTCTGGCTAATATTTGTATTTTTAGTAGAGATGGGGTTGCACCATATTGGCCAGGCTGGTCTCGAACTCCTGACCTCAAGTGATCTGCCCACCTCAGCCTCCAAAAGCTGGGATTACAGTTGTGAGCCAGCGTGCCCACTGGCCTTATTTAAGTCAAAGTTCTGTTTTTTCTGGCTTGAGACAAGGCCCACAGGGCCGTTGGAAGGCAAGTACACCTATAGACCTGTGTGTTGTTAGATGGCTAGATAAGGACTAGAACCCAGATAAAATTCAGTAGATCCTAGAAAAAGGAATTTCTTTCCATTATTTTTCCTTAGTTCTATGGGGCTTTTAAAATTACAACACCAAAATAAATCCAAAGAGAATATTTTCATGAACAATGACTATATTTTTATTTTAGCAAGAAATTCATAGCTGGTCGCTGGGACTGAGGAGGCATGAAGTGAGTGATTGGGAAAATGGATTGATTGCCATGGTTCATACTTGTCTCTTTTTCTCTCTCTTTGTCTCTCAGCTTGCACCTACAAAAACCAGGAGTGCCGTTTGACCATACATTATGAGAATGGATTTTCTATTACCACTGAACCACAGGAGGGTGGCTTTCCCAAGACCATCATACAGTCTCCTTATGAAAAGCTCAAAATGTCTTCAGATGATGGAATCAGGATGCTGTATTTAGATTTTGGAGGCAAAGATGGAGAGATTGTAAGTGTACTTTTCTTTAGACAGTGTGATTTCATATATTAATATTTCATTATGCAACATAATGCTGCCTTACTCTTACTTGGCATTTGACTGCTAACGATGTCCTTGCAAGCCCGTGTTTTATTTGATCCTTGAAAAACGGTGATTAGATTCAATTATTTCAGAGTTCTATTCTTCAGTCTCATTTTCCATTAGAAGACTACATAAATATTTGAGTCAAAGGAAAGAATCCTTTACAAAGTTAGATTAAATTCTTATCAAATAGGGTCTCACCAGCTTAAAAACCGTACCCTGCAGTTTTAAAAAAGTATCAAGCGTCTCATATAACCTTGGCATTGTGCTAGACGTTAGGGATGCAGTGAAGTAAAATGCATGGTCCCTACCATCAGGGAAGTCTCCGAGTAGAGGACAGAGAGCAAAGAGACAGGAGGGGCCAGATGACGAGCAGAGCGAGAGGGCAGCAGGAAAATGAAAAGAAACTGATCAACTCCACTGGAGTGGAGAGAGGGCCAGAGGAGGGTACAGAAGCGTGGAGCTGACATCAAACAATATGCAACAAAATTAGCAAACTTATCCGTTAAAGTAACATACGTCTCATCTCAATGCAAGTAGTCCATGTGTTGAAATTCATAATTTCCTGAGATGGTTTCTGCCTTCCATAATGAAAAAGTATATGACTTCACTTTCACAGAAGGGTGAGAATTGCACATGCTTATGCTCTCTAGCAAGTGTCATCCTTGGCATTTCAGGAAAACATAGCATCTCATTTAAGCTGTCAAATGTAGAACTTCAAAGAGGACTTTGATTTCGTAATGACTAATCTCTGTTTAGGTCCTCCCTAGTCACTGGGTTACTCAATAAATTTGTTGGCTTTCAGGAAGGAAAGGGCAGAACACACTTAACAGACCCTAGGGACTTTTTCCTCTCAAAATTGCAGCCCCACTCTTCTAAATGATGCCATACTTCTGGCACCAAGACAGTACCAGATTTCTTGCCATGAGTGCCACAGGCAGCCACGATGGAGGTCATTCCCCGTGGCTGACACTTGGTTTGCTGACATTCACTTCCTGAGAGTTATTTCTAGCCAAGCATTTTTCTAACTTTTAAAACGGATCTACAGAATTTTTATCAAATGTTTGTTTGTATGTTTCAATCAGTAGGTTCAGTGTGAGGCACCCACTTGGAAATAAAGTAGTGACTTGAAAGTCCATTTTACTAAGACTATTTCTAATTCAGTTGCTGCTCTATCAATCACCCATCATGTACTTTTTCCTAAAGGTGACTACTCTCTAGCAAAGTGGAAAAGAACAAGAATCAGTCTCCTGCTTTATCCTTGGCTTAAAAATTCAAGGCTATTTTTGCCCATGAGGAAAATCACTTATGTCTAAATTTCAGCCTTTCTGCCTGTAATTACAGCCTGACTTGGAAGATTTAGGAAGAACTGATTTTTACTGCCAGTACATTTAGTTGATGAGCTCAAATTCAGACACAGCCTCCTTCTCCTCTACCCCCTATGTCTGTTTAAGTAATCCTGGAGGTGGGCCACAGACCTTCCCAGTGTGGAGGGGGAAGGGAGCAGAGATGAGCTGTAGGAAATGCAATAAACTGAAGGTCAAGACCTGGGTTCTCTTTCTGAGTCTGCAACAAGCTCACCAACTCTCTTGGGTTTTTTCATTTCTATCTCAGTCTCCCCATCCATAAAATACACGGATTGAAGTAGCTAATCTTTAATGTCCCTTTTTCAAAAGTTTCCTTCTGTATTAGTGACATAGAATGTTGTGGTTAAGCCCTGGCTCTGGCATTAGACAGACTTGCATTTGAGTCCACACTTTTTATTTACTGTAAGATCTATATTTCAGAAAGTTTCATAACTTCCCTGAATCTTAGTTTCCCTATATAAAAAAAAATGGAGATAATAAGAATAGCTTCCTCATCGGGATGCTGTGAGAGAGAATTAAATAAGATAGTGGATAGAAGATATTTAGTACAGTACCTGGCTCATAATGAGTACCACCTTAACTTTGGTAGCTATAATATGCTCGGGTTGTTCTGATTCTCCAACAGTGTCATCATCAGAACAAAACTGGGGACAGCAGAAGAGAATTGAGAACAACTCTCCCAATTTCCCTAAATTAGGTCAGGTGATAAAATTCAACTTCTGAAGGACTCTCCTGCTCAGACTGTGAGTCTTGCATTTGCCAGATTCTCAAGGAACACATCAAGAAGCATAAGACTTCAGATGGTGCCTTCCCAGAGATGCGGCATACGTGCTTAAACAGTTCAAGACTAGAGGATGGTGACAACACAGCTGCTTAGCATGGGTTCTGTGTTTTACAATTTACAAGGAAGTTTTACATATAGTAGCTCCTTTAATCCTCTAATGACTCTGTGAATTAGTAGGACTGAGAAGAATTTTAAGACACTTATCCAAGATTGTACATCTAAAAAGCATCAGAACCAGGATTCAAACCTAATCTTCAGATGTGAAATTTAGTACTGCTTCATACTGTATCAAATCCAGTATGAATAAATATCACTATTGTGGTACCAAAAATAAATGGCTTAGACAGTCAAGAAGGGCAACATCAATATTTATGGTATTGGTATATCTAAATTTCACTGGAACTATTTTGGAAAAAAGATATATGAGATGTAAGGAATAAGTTCAAAGAGTTGTTCCTTTATCTCATTGAGGGGCAATGATTTTAGAGCATAATTGCTCGAGTCAACACTTAAAAGAAGGAAGTGCATATAGATTCTTTTGATGTGCAAATCACCCATCTACATCAAGCATTAATTTAAAATCGCTTATGCTCTCTTCTTTTTAAATTTCAGCAACTGGACCTTCATTCCTGCCCCAAGCCAATTGTTTTCATCATTCATTCCTTCCTGTCAGCTAAGATTACAAGACTGGGCTTGGTGGCCTGAAGACAGGGGCGACTTGCCTTTGAGAAAAGAAGGGCTGCAATGCCACCAGAGAACGTGATGTCAGACACCATCTGTAGTGAGCAGCGCACCAGATGTAGCGTGCTACAGTCAGCTTTAGCTCTCAAGAGTCATATGTAACTGTCCCAGACTCCTCTATCAGTTTCAGCAACTACAAGGGATACCCTGCGAAAGTACCATGAGAAATATCAGAGTAAAACTTTCTAGAACAGTACAAGGTTAAAGAGGTGAGGTGATGGGAAATACACAGCATAGCTTGGAAATAATGACAACCAAGGACATGACCATTAGAACAGCATGTGCAGATCTTAATAATCCCAGTTCCTAGGCAACTGGTTCACCAGGTACGCAAGGGCCAAATAGTTGAGAAACGGACATTTTTACCTACTCCTCCTAGCCCCCTATCCCCAGTAACAGTGATCCCTTTTCTTACTGTGATTTATTTCCTAATTCTTGCTGAGTTGACTTTCCCTTGTAGGAAAAGAAAAATACTTCAAATAGAAACCCACCTTTTATTTAAGTATGAAGCAGCTGTTACTTTTTAAAAAATGAATTATCTTTCAATGGTGTAGAATGATTCCAAAGTGTCCCCATTAGCATATACTGAGCAGGAATTAAATAAAGCATCAAATACTGATCTGAGCTGTAAGCTAGTAGAATCTGAGCCAACGTAGACTGCTTAAATTGATAAGCTTTGCTAAAGAGTTGTATGCACAAAGGATGATTAATTCTGGAACTATACTCACACCAAGGTCTGCTGTCTCATAGCCAAGAATTACAGCTTTATTTATAGAGAGTGAATTATGGGTATTTTTTCAGAAAATATTGTCATCCGATATACACATAAAACAACTCACATTGTTGGAGTTAACTAATTATCCCCATTTTATGGTTTTCAGTGGAAATACTAAGCAACTTATTGACCCTTGTTTTTGCCTGTGCTTGTATGCATGCATTTTCAAGCAAGTAATAGAGCAGCCTCATTTAATTCCGGATAATGCTGGGTTTTACATATAGACTGAGTGCTATAATCAAATCTATTGATAGTATCTGCAGTTCTTTCAGAATTCCAGGGAAATAATATAATGACCTGATATTTTTCTACAGGAATATTTTCAGACATTATATAGCACATTACTGATTTAATGCTTTTGCTTTTATCTTTCAAAACAAATTCACTAAAAATAACACCTACTGATTTTGAAGTCACTTTTCTCAAACCTTGAAAATGAGCTCTAGGATCTCTATAAACATTTCTAACACTTTTCCTGTAGTTTACACAGACAGACATCTATTGTTAGACCTGTGTGTTTTTAAAGAATCATATGTTAACAAATACCCATGCAAAGAGCTTCAAAAAGTGAAACCGTGTTAAAGGAACACGATTTTACTCACTCAGACATATTTGTTTATTGAATTGCAAAGTTTTATTTTAAATCAGCATTTCCCCAAAGAATATATCATATGACACTAGTTCCAAGGGGCTTGACTGAGTGGTGTTTTGCTGGGAGACAGGGGTTTGTTAATACACTTTACTAAATACTGAGCTGAAAAATGTTAAACAGATTTCACGATTGCCTCCTTGAAGATTTTAAAGTTCATTGTGGGTCTTCAAGGGGAAATCTGGTGAGCCATTCCTCACACTAACCTACGGGACTCCTTTCTAATGGAGCATCTTGTGAAGCTAGTGGGTTTTTTTTTTTAATGCTTTAGAAAACACAGCTTTAGGATATTGACTTTTTGTTTATTTCTATTTTCAAATGCTGAAAAGTCAAGTCCCAGCTTGAATACCATAGAAAACCTTTGATGCATTTGTAAATTATATTGCACTCTTTCACTATATATTTTCAAAATCACTGGAATGTTGTTATACAAGAGAATTATAATTGTGTATTGTAAATAACATATTAAAATACATATATTAATGCCAATAGTTAAATTCAACAATATGTAATCTAAGGTGCTCAGTTCTACATGAAGTATGAGTTAACTGCTCATAATTAAGTTGCCAAGATTCTATTATATATTTATAGACAAATTAAAATGATCATAATTACAAATATGATTTCTTTATCACTTAAGTTTTGGGCTGATTAATATCTGTGTGTGGGTCAATGGAAACTACATTCTCTACATTTATAAAAATTTAATTTAATTATTTATATTTTAGGAAAATATATTTGAATAAAATTACTGCATTTTCTGGAGTAAATTAAAATGTTATTAGCAAGAAATAGAAAATTTGACTAAGATAATTGTGTATATGAATCATTTTTCCCCCCAAGTTAAAATGTATCGTAATAGAGAGGCTCTAATGAATCAATTTCCAATACTCATTTCTTTCTCATTTTGAATTCAAGTTACAATGACTTTACACTGTAGATTTTAATCTTGTCTGATGTGTGCTGGTGTGTATGACACAAACTCATAAGTCTGGATCATGCTTGGGTACAGTCAATGAATCAACCGAGTCACTTTGAGGAATTTGTTTTTGTCCAATTTGCTCTGTGCTCAATCCCATGAATTATTAAATTTACAATGTTTGTCCCCAAATGAAAACCAATATAAATGAATGATGTTTTAATCTGTACTTTATGGGAAGTTGCCTATTTGTCAGTAGATGTGGTTAAGTGAGTCCTCTGGTGCAGTGACATCCTTTTAAGCCATCTCATAGGGATTTAAAGAAGGCCAATAAGAATACAGATACTGGTTTTCCTTTCTCTGACTTGAACTAAGTAGGAGACACCAAACCATAAACCTATTACAAACTACCCAGGCAGAGGCATTTACTTAATTCATCAACTAGTGCAATTAAAACCCTGAAAACACATGATCCTTGTTGACTCTGCTTGGTTGAAGCAGAAAAGAGTGGTCTTGATGGTCAGAAAGTTTTAAAATTAATGGGCAGGGCCTTTCTGGCCCCTGTTTTCCAAACACGTTAGATATTCCATCTTGAGGGGATTGGAGTAGGCTACAGGGAGGGGGTAATTTTTGGATGTATCTGGACTTTTAAAAAATGTGCCTATATTTATAGCACCATGAATATTATGTAAAATTTATATATGAATTAAATAAATATTCACCTCTGATTTCCAGTGCAGAAGTTTATATTATATTCTAAATATATAATAGGGTGACCTGGACAGTGGTTTTACAATACTCGTAGAAGAGCATGGGAGTACGAAGACAAGTCTTACTATTCTCTTCCATGAAGTGCTGATGGATAAACGGGATGCCACCAGCAACATGTTTGTGTGTTCACTTATTTTTGCTTTTCTGAATTCATTTAAAAATATACGGGATTGGCCAGGCATGGTGGCTCGTGCCTGTAATCCCAGGACTTTGGGAGGCTGAGGCAGGCAGATCACCTGAGGTCAGGAGTTCGAGATCAGCCTGGCCAACATGACGAAACCCTGTCTCTCCTAAAAATGCAAAAATTAGCCGGGCCTGGTGGCAGGTGCCTGTAATCCCAGCTACTCAGGAGGCTGAGGCAGGAGAATTGCTTGAACCCAGGAAGTGGAGGTTGCAGTGAGCCAAGATCATACCATTGCACTCCAGCCTGGGTGACAAGAGCAAGACTCCATCTCAAAAAAAAAAAAAAAAAAGTTGCTTTTTTTTTTTTCCCATTGCAGCAAAGTTTAACAGATCCCTAGAATATTAATATTGTCCCCAAATTATTAAGTTGAATATAGTTTCAGGATGGGTCTTCACCTAGGGCTTAGGGCTCCCATTTTTACTAAGTTTTCATGGGATTTGATACATACACCAAGCTCCAAATACACAAATTCTCTGTTGTACTAGAATTTGGTTTGTTTAAATTGCTTGTAATAAATGTCATGGACTGGGGTTTCAAAATCTTTTTACTAGTTGAAACTTTAGTAATATTAAGATTAAATTTAGAACTATAGAATCACAATTTTGAAGAGCTCTTAGAGGCTAGCAACCATATTTTAGCCCAAAGTTTATTATTTCTTTCTTTTTTTTTTTTTTTTTGAAGGAATGAAGGGTTTTATTGACAACGAAAGTACACTCCACAGTGTGGGCCTGAGCATAGGGGGTCAAAGGCCCTGTTACAGAGTTTTTATGAGTTTAAATACCCTCTACTTGGGGTATGCCCTGTGTAAATGAAGAGGATGAAGTAAAGTTACAAAGTCATTTACTCCGTGTACGCCCTCTGGAGAGGCTATTTCCTGTTATAGCTGAAGTGTGAATCAGCCTTATGTTCCCTGACTCCAGACTCTATTTTCTTGCCTCATCTCTCCACTTAGAGATGTGATCCTCATAAATCTTTATGGGAGGCAGAGGGACCGATGTTTTTTTCTCCTGTAACTGCTTCAAGCTGACTTGAGGCGTAGTCTCTATCTTTTGGGGATCACGGAACCCTCACGCTGCTCTGTCTAGTGGAGGCAGGGTAGTTTCTTGATGGCCAGGGGTGATGTCTTCACCTGGAACTGGCTGGAGCCTTTGTGGCATGATCACCTGAAGCTTGATGGTCTCTTAGGGGTTCCAATGGGTGCACAGTTCCAAAAGTGTGGCAGGACCCTTCTCAGTTGAAAGACCATGAACCCAAAGTTCAAGGTCCCGAAGTTTTGTTGTAGTGTGGGTGGCAAGGACAGTCTTTCTCTGATGTTTCCAGAAGATTCGAACTGTAAAAAGCTTTCTTTTTTTTTTTTTTTTTTTTGAGACGTAGTCTCACTTTGTCACCCAGGCTAGAGTGCAGTGGCATGATCTCAGCTCACTGCAACCTCCACCTCCCAGGTTCAAGGGATTCTCCTGCCTCAGCCTCCCAAGTAGCTGGGATTACAGGCGCCCGCCACCAGGCCTGGCTAATTTTTGTAATTGTTAGTAGAGACAAGATTTCACCATGTTGGGCAGGCTGGTCTCGAACTCCTGACCTCAGGTGATCCACCTGCCTCTGCCTCCCAAAGGCTGGGATTACAGGTGTGAGCCACTGCGCCCAGCCGTAAAAAGCTTTCTTTACCCTATTATTTCAACAGTACTAACTTAGGGTATATGATTTGCTAGTAATATAGCAACATTGTATATACATTAAAAATGAATATAAACCAATTAAAACTTTTTGAATATAAACCAATTAAAACTTTTTAAAATTTGTACCACTTAAAGTCATCCCACAAATACACCATGGCCCAGGTACTACATCTTTGGAAACACTGACCTTGTATAATATTCTATGAAACTCAGGAATCTCTTCCTGAACATCCCTTGAAATTATTCATCCAGCCTGAAATTGAAAATTTCCAGATATGAGAGGGAATTACCTCATCTCCCCAGGCAGGTCATTCCATTGCTGAATGGGTAGAGATGTTTGAAATTTCTTACATTGTTAGAGCCTAAACTTCTGGCTGGATGTGGTGGCTCACGCCTATAATCCCAATGCTTTGGGAGGCTAAGGTCAGAGGATCACTTGAGGCCAGGAGTTCAAGAGTTCGAGACCAGCCTGGATAAAATGGCAAGACTCCATCTTTAAAACAAAACAAAACAAAACAAATTTCTGTCTGCCTAACTTTCAGTCATGACCCTGGTTCTACCCTAGAAAATAATGGAAGTCCAATTTCCTCTCCACGTGAATATCCTATATAAAAAGACAAGTCAAGGCTGGAAGCTACTAATGTAAAATGATCTGAAAATGGCTTTCAATAGGGCATTTAAAGTTCTTCATTTTCATCTTTAAAGAACTACAGTTACCAAGATTAAAACCTTCTACAATACTTAGTAGTGAGATATCTGGCAATAATTGAGAGAGCAATTTGGCAATATCCATACAAATTTAAAAATAGATGTACCTTTTGACTTGTGGGAATTTATTCTAGAGATATAACTGTATGAGTGCACAAAGGCTAATGTCTAAAGATCATCTCTGCAGCGTTGCTTGCAACAAGACCATTGAAAAAGTCAGTGTGACCATAGCTAGCTAAATAAATCCTGGTACAGAGGTATGCTTGAATATTCTGCAACTGTTACAAAGAATGGTCGATCTTTAATTGCTAATATGGACAAAATCTCTAAGTGCTAGCTCTGTGAGGTGCATATCTCCTGTTTTTTGTTTGTTTGTTTTAAATGGTTCTCCAGAAGAGTCAAACTACACCCTCCACACACCCCATGGGGGCATTTTGGAAATCTGTGGTAATGCTGTTTGGTTGTCACAATAATTGGGGGAAGGGGGAACATTATTGGCATTTAATGAACAAGACCCAGAGTTGGTAGATATAATGCTGATGACAGCCCTACATCCAATGGAACCATTTCCCACACAATTTTTGAGTGTCCTGGGTTATTTGTGTTGGTGAAAAACCTGTTTGATAATCCGAGTCTAGACCTTGACTACCTTTTATATATGAAAACATTTTGACAGATTCAATATATTCTGACTTTTCTAGATATGCAACTACCATGTATATGAAAGATTGTGTTTCGTTTTGCTCAGGGCATTATCAAAAGGTATTAACATTTTACAAAAACAAGTCTGTGTGGTGCTTGAGTTACAAACAACTGACTCAGTACCACTTCAGTCATGGCTAATTGGTGTAAAAGTCAAACATTTGACTACTTCATTTTGTCTTTTAGTGTAGTCATACTCCAGCATCTCCATATTGAAATGCATACTGTTTTATTATAATTACTTTGCTTTTCCAAAAATTTTACCTTATGGTTAAGAGATAGCAATTTTTAAGAGCCTGAGTATGTATAGGTTAGATTACTGTATAGGACACATCCTATGTATATCCTCAGATTCCTTCAGTGCCATCATGGCATCTCCTAAACTTCCAGCTGTTTACCCAACCTTAGGCACCACCATAGCTGGATCTGCTTGACCTAAGTGTTTAGCCACTTAGAGCCAACCAATTGCTTGCCTGGAAATGTTGCCTCCCCTCCCATCTCCATTTGGTGGCTGCCAGGCAGCCAGGCAGAGGAGACACATACTTCAATTTCTGAGTTCTATCATCAGTTCCAGACTTGGATGGGCAGCACACTGCAGGGCACAGGAGCTGGATTCCAGAGCAGCTGCTGGGTAATAACCTGAGCAAGGCAGAACTATAGAGGATTTAAATCTTTGTGGGGCCAAACAGGAGTCAGTAACAAGGAGGAGCCGAGCAGATAAATAATCCTCTTCTTCCTCTTTTTTATTTTGAGACCATAGTCTCACTCTGTCACCCAGGCTGGAGTGCAGTGGTGCAATCGCAGCTCACTGCACCCTTCCACTTCTTGGGTTCAAGCTATTCTCCTGCTCAGCCTCCCAAGTAGCTGGGATTACAGGCACACGCCACCACCCCCCGCCCCCAATTTTTTTGTGTGTGGTTTTTTAATAGACACGGGGTTTCACCATGTTGGCCAGGCTGGTCTCAAACTCCTGACCTCAAGTGATCTGCCTCCCTCGGCCTCCCAAAGTGATGGGATTACAGGCGCGAGCCACCACACCTGGCCTCTTCTTCCTCTTTTTATGTACTTATGTGAGGCATGGTCTCTCCGTACACCCTCTATCCTGAGAGACATCCCATGTGATTGAGAAGATGCCTACTTAGTGGTTGGCTGTGTCTCTCTGGGCCTCATGAAGCACTAATGTCACCTTGCCTTGTTTTCCTGGCCTTCCCTGCCTTTTCCCCCCCTTTTTTCATCATCCCCATGTCTCCCAAATAAAGCATTAGCACAAATCCTTGCCTCAGATTTTGTTTTCTAGGAAACTTGGCCTAAGACCGTTACTTATGAATTCCACCTTGTGACAGCAAAGGAGACATTAAAAGTACTGCTTATTGAAGGGGTATTTGGGCCTGATAAGTTGAGAAACAATGGACACATATAATATGCTTGTACATGTATTAAAATGTCTGGAAGGATACATTTAAAAAATGTAAAAAGGCCTCTTACTATCAGTTACTGCTGAGAAATGGGACTAGGGATGATGGGTATGACCTTAATACCCTTCTAGATCACATGAACTGCTTAAATGTGCATTTCAAAATTCCCTTTTAAAAAAGGTTCTTTTTTTATGGCTAATGTTCTGATATGGTGAATAATATATTTAGCCTGTCTATAAAATCCTGAATAATAGAACTATTTGAATGTGTGACCAGAAATCAATTATCATGTCACCTAGAGTCTTCTAAATTACACTAAATTTGATTTCACTGGGGGAAGCAAGTCTAATACCTCATTAAAATGACTAAACCATGTCCAAGGAGAGTATGGAATCATATTTGAATGATGACAGAAAAGCCGCAGGAACCTCTCTTTTGGCCTTTTATTCTCTATTGTTTTTTTCCTTGTACATAAATGAGGCTTTTTCTTGGAAGAGTGTAAGAATCCATAGAGGGAACATTGCTCAGACAGTGTCACAGCAAGAAGAGCTGGGCAGAGGTGGGAGATGGCGAAAAATAAGAAAGCCCTATGGGGACAAGAGGCAGGATAGGAAACTGACACACAATCAGACCATCCATTGCCTGTTGGCAGCGCGGTCAGGAAAAGGCATCCCGTAGACAAAGCCCCTCCCGCTGACTCTGATCTCAGAGGTGGAGACACTCCTGCTCTCATGCTTGGCCTCATGGCTGTGATTCTGCCTTGGCTTGGACCAGGGCCTGGGAATGTTGAAAGAAAATGTTGTTCTTCTCAAGAAACAAAGCCAGTGATATTTTCAGCAACTTTCCTGTATAATTCTTTGGATGAATAAAGCCTATTTACTCCCAAGAACTCAAAGGCAGTTCCAGGAAACACTAAGAATAATGCTTCATTAATGAATTGTAGCTCCCCTGCTTCCTAACTCTCAGCCGCACAAGAGAGTAAGGAACTTCTTCGTCTGCAAGTTTTCTGGGTCTCATGAAAAAGGGAAACGCAGTCCAAAAAGTAAGCAATTTCATTTATCTTCAACTGTGGCCTTCAAACTAAGGCTTTAAAAAATGAAGTTTTGGAAACTTTCTTTCTTGCACTTGGCCTCTCAATGAATTTTTGGATGTGAGTGGAAGCTAATGTTTATGTACAACAAGCTACCTCACAATCTAGTGGCTTAGAACACTGCAACATATTATTTCTCATTATTCTGAGGGTTGGCTGGGCAGCTCTTTACTGGTTTTGCCTGGGCTCACTCATGTGGCCGTATTGGTCTGGAGCATGCGCTAGGCTGGAAGATCCCAGATGCCTCACTCACATGCCTGGCAGCTGGTGTGGCTGTCAGTGAACCTCTGTTCTCTTCCATATGGCCTCTCACCTTCTAATAGGCTAGACCAGTTCTCTTGTGTGGCTCCGTTATATGCAGGACAAGGTTCTACAAGAGCAAAAGAGAAGCTATAAGGTCCTCAAGGCCTAGGTTCCAGCTCACAGCATGTCATTTATGCCACATTCTACGGGTCAAAGAAAGTCACATTGCCAGCTCAGATGCAAAGACTAGGGGAACAGATTCCATCTCTTGATGGGAGGAGCTCAAAGCTTTGTGGCTATATTTGACCATATTCTACCCTCTGGACACAATTATTTTCATTTGTTCCACATGAAAAATAATTAATACAGCCTGAAGTCCAATATTTCATGATCATCGGGTAGGGATAACTCTCTTAGGGTGTGGCTTCTTAAAATCTACAATCTTGTGACCTACAAAAACCAAGCTAACTGCTTTCCATACATCCGAAATACAATGATGCGGCAGAGACAGGATAACTGCAAGAGATGGGACTAGTCACTAGTTCACAGTAATTGTGAAATCCAGCTAGGAAGGGACGACTTTATTCGAGATCTTCTGTATGTGGTTTTGCTTAAAGTTGCAGTTTCCAAGAACCTATCGATGACTTGAGGACTTACTGTAGTCCAAGGATGCAACTGATGAGTTTTCTTATCCTGCTTCCTGTCCATTGAAATTTGGAGGCCTCTTTTCAGTTTGATACAAATTTCTTACCATTTTACGAGATTTCTGGTGCCAAGAAAAGTCAATGGGGAAAGAATAGTCTTTTCACTAAATAGTGCTGGAACAACAGGGTATCTATATGCAAAGGAATGAAGCTGTATCCCTTCACAAAATTAAGTCTATACAAAAATTAAGTCAAAATGGGTCATAGACCTAAATTCAGGAACTAAATAATAAAGTAAAAAACTCACAGAATGGGAGTAAATATTTGCAAATCGTGTATCTGATTGGAAACTAGAATCCAGAATATATAAAGAAGTCTTACAATTCAACAAAAGACAAATAACCCAATTAAAAAATGGTCAAAAGATCTGAGTGAACATTTCTTCAAATAAGATATGTAAGTGGCCAGAAAACACATGAAAAGATGCTTAACATCATTAGTTATCAAGTAAATGCAAATCAAAACCACAGTGAGATACTACTTCATATCATTCTCTTGTGAAAAAAGACAAATAACGAGTGTTGGCAAGATGTGGAGAAACCAGAACCCTCATCCATTGCTGGTGGGAATGTCAAGTGGTATAGCTACTTTGGAAAACAGCCTGTCATTTTCTCAAAAACTTAACCACGGAGTCACCATATATCCCAGCAATTCCACTCTTAGGCGTATAAACCCAAGATAACAGAAAATATTTGCCCATGTGCAAACTTGTACACAAATATCCATAGCAACATTATTAATAATACCAAAAAAGGAATCAACCCAAATGCCCATCAACTGATAAACGGATAAACAAAATGTAGCAGATTCGTACATTATTCAGCTATAAAAAGGGATGAAGAACTGATACATGTTACAACATGAACTTTGAAAACCTTATGCTAAGGGAAAGAAGCCAGACACAAAAGGCCATATATTGTATATATCGTGTGAGTCAATTTATATGAAATATCCTATAATAGGCAAATCCATAGGGACAGAAAGCAGATTAATGACCAATGTCCTCACCACACACACACACACACACACACACACACACACACACACACCAATGTGTGATGTGGTAATCATCAGATTGTGGTAATTGTTTCACAATGTATATGTATATCAAATCATCATGTTGTACACCTTGAATATGTACAATTTTTATTTGTTAATTATACCTCAATAAAGCTGAAGGAAAAAAATGTAGATTAGTGGTTGCTAGGGAATGGGGGAAAGAAAAATAAGAAATACTGCTAACAGATATGGGGTTTCCATTTGGAGTGATGAAATGTTCTGGAATTAGATGTGGGTGATGATTGCACACTTTGTGAATGGACTAAAACCACTGAATTATACACTTTAAAGGACGAATTCTAGTGTATATGATTACATTTCAACTAAAAGAGACTTTGTGGGCTTTCTGTGTATCAAGTTATAGTCTATTGATGAAAGCCATACCCACCATTCTTTTCATGACAGGTCTCTCTTTATTGACAGTGTCGGGTGCTGTGAAACACTAGCCTTTAGATTCTTAAAAGCCCTTTTGTCCAGCTGAGAGGGTCTACTTTTAAATCATTAAGTATTTTAAATGTCTTAATAAAGGATTATATAGCCACACCTCTGGCTTGATTCTTTTTCTGAGGCTATTTCTGACTTAGAAAATTTTTTGCCATTGGGGATACTGAAAGTGGAAAATCATTTTATTTTCCAACCCAGAATATCCTAAGCCCTTCATATCTCCTCTAAATTCTGCCAGAAAACGGAACATTTCTTGAATTTGTTTATCTTTTCCTATACCTTATCATATTCAGCTAAACAAACAAATAAATGGCCAGTGATACTTCCAACATTGTCTGGGAATGTCCTTAATTAGATCCATGAGTTCACTAGGAAGAATTTCTCTTTTCTGGGTTATTTAGGCAACAGTTTGCTAAATGTACCACCACTATGTAACACATCTGAGCTACTTGGGCCCAGTGACTCCCTGTTTCACAAACAAATGGCCTCAAATGGTTGAGGTGGTTAATGTTTATAATTCCAGCACTTTGGGAGGCTGAGGCAGTAGGATCGCTTGAGGCCAGGAGTTCAAGACCAGCCTAGGCAACATATCAAGACCATATCTCTACAAAAAAAAAAAAAAAAAAAAAAAAAATCCAGGCAAGGCAGTGCTTGCCTATAATCCCAGCTACTCAGGAAGCTACTTGGGATTGTTTGAGCTAGGGAGGTCAAGGCTGCAGTGAGCTGTGATCCTGCCACTGCACTCCAGCCTAGGCAACAGAGCAAGACCCTCTTCCACCCCCACCCACGAATAAAAAGAGATTTCCAAATGCATCATATAGTCACCAAGACATGGTAAAGTCTGTTTCAAAATTGTATTCATTCTACTTGGTGTTTAGAGGCATCTTATTATGGTTTTAATTTGCATTCCTTTGATGACTGATGATGTTGAGCATCTTTTCATGTGCTTATTGCCATTCCTATATCCTATTTCGTGAAATGTTTTTTTCAAATATTTTGCCCATTTAAAAAAATTTGGGTTATGTCTTATCATTAAGCTGTTAAGAGTGCCTCACATATTCTAGATAAAAGTCCTTTGTCAGATATATGCATTGCAAATAATTTCTCCCAGTCTGTGGGTTACATTTTCACTCTCCTAGTGGTGCCTTTCCAAGAGCAGCTTTTAGATTTTGAAGTAAAATTTTTTTTTTAAATTTTATGGTTTGTACTTTTTGTGTCCTTTCTAAGAAATCCTTGTTTTATTCCAAGAGTGATGAAGATTTTTCTGTGTTTTCCTCTATAGGTTTTATGGTTTTGGATTTTAAATATAAAATAATGAACCATATCACATTAATAGTTGCAAATGGTAGGAGGTTATGGTTGAAGGTAACTTATTTTTCCATATGGATGGATATCCCCTTATTCAAGTTCAATTTTTTAAAAGACCTTTTTTTCTTCAATGAAAAGTTTGATATATAGGTATACCTATAAGCTTTTCTTCTGTTCCATTGACCTATATGCTTATTCTAATTCCAATAGCAAATTGTCTTCATTACTGTAACTTTATAGCAAGTCTTGAAGTGAAGAAACAAGTCTCCCAACTTTGTTCTTCTGTTACAAAGTTATTTGGCTATCCTATGTCCTTTTAATAAGTGATTACATCAATTTAGTTTTTTCGTTTATACTTTTGCTTTCAATCAGGTTAACTGATGTAATTTACATATGCTAAATTTCAAACAACATTACAAAAGTTTATCCAGCATGTTCACAAAAAGAAATATTTTAAATGGTATGAGGCTTACAGGTTATCTTCAAACTTGTTTTCATGTATATTATTAAGTACGGCAGAAAACCAGGATCCTTGGAAGAAAGGAATAAAAACAAATAAAAAAATGGATACACCAACACTTGCAGAGATCCTATGTTTGGATAAGCAGTGTGGTTCAACAAATACAAGTTCTCATTCTGGCTCTGTAATTGCTGAGCTATGTGATCCTGGATATGACACTTAATCTTGCTACACTTCAATTTCTTACCTATAAAATGGGAAACAGCTACCTAATATGGCTTCAATGAGATAATGTAAAATGATTAAGATAATGTCTGTCATATAGTGCTCAATAAATGTTGGCCATGATTATCATCTTTTCATGATCCCTGTGAAGTCAGCATTATTTACCCCATTTTTAGAAGAGCAAATGGACATTACGAGAGTTTTCCTATGACCATTACTCTGTTCCCAGGAATGTTTTCAAATTGCCTGATCTAATCTGTTGTACTTTAAAACCAACTGGCTCCTCTCATAATATAAATGTTTATTAGTCTGATTAAATAAATTTACATTTAAAAACGCCTATTGGTACAGCATTTTTTTTTTCTTTTGAGATAGGGTCTCGATCTTTCTCACAGGCTGGAGTACAGTGGCGAAATCATGGCTCACTGCAGCCTTGACCTTCTAGGATCAAGCAATCCTCCCACTTCAGCCTCCTAAGTAGCTTAAGTGCCCTCCTACGTAGCTACAGGTACATGCCACCATGTGCAGCTAATTAATTTTTTTTAGAGATGGGGGTCTCACTATGTTGCCAAGGCTGGTCTCAAACTCCTAGCCTCAAGCAATCCTCCTTTCTCAACCTCCCAAAGTGCTGGGATTACAGGTATGAGCGACTATGCCCAGCCATGGTACAGCATTTCAAAAGACAATTTTGCTAACCTAATAGAATATTCAAATATTGGCTCACTCTTGCAATTCCTATGGCAGTGAACAATTCAGACAAAAAGGAGCATTTCAAATCAGCAATTTCATGGAACCCTAGAAATGCTTTTTGAAAGCATTCACTTTGAATTCAACATAGACAAGTAAAGCACATGTGATAAGCAAATTTCTTTAATTGGAAGAAACTATAAAGATGGTAGATTTGATTACATAAAAACTAAAAATTTCAGAACACTATAAACAAAAAGACAAAGGGCCAATATCCTTAATATATAAGAACATGTATGAACAAGTAAGAAAAAGTCAAAAACAGTTCAAAAGAAAAATGGGCAAAAGCTAGAAATAAACAATTACAGAGATGCCAACATGTTTTAAAAAAATTCACCCTTACTATTTTCAGTCATCAAAAAGGGAAATAGAGACTCTGCCGGTGAGAGTTCATACTGGTCTTTCAGGAGGGCAATTTAAAAATATTTACGAAAAAGCTTAAGACCCAAAAATTCCCCTCCTAAAAAAGCATACTAGGAAAATAGTGACATACTGGGAAGATTCATTAAAGTGTTATGTGTTACAGGGAAAAACGGAATCTTTATGTCCAATAATGGGGGATTAAACAAACTGTGGTTCATTTGTATTAGGCAGTTATTAAAATAATGACATAAAATTCACAACATATTGTTATGTGAAAAGCAGGTTATAAATTAATACACACATAACACACACATATGCATAACAACATATATGATTCAAATTTTGAAAGTATTTAAAAATAATTACATATATTTTTAAAATACAGCAGATATGTCTAGACAGTAGGGGGGAATGTTGGTAATTTTTTTTCATTCTTCTTTGTATTTTCTGCATTTTCCAAATTTTCTACCATGGGAAAAGACAATTTTTTTCCTGGGAGACTGTACTTAGTGTCATTTTAATTATGCCTTATTTTCACAATTTATCTTGTTTCTTCATTTTTGATACCAAATGAACATTAATAGCCCCAACAATGGTGGCTCTAGGGCTGAGGCCTGTTTGTATTTTTTTTGCCAACATGCTCTAAATCGGGAGCAGTCCAATAAACTATGTTGTTGGAAAACATGGGAAAAGCCATTGGCAATATCTTACTTAAGTCTAAGAAATGTAAGGCACGCCTAACTTACTTAGTACACCTAACAACAAAGACATGAAATCCAAAAAGTAAAAAAAAAAAAAATCTGTTTATTGTAATAATTAAATAAGAGTAAACATTTTAAAACATATAAAAATAACTTTAAAATATAGTAACACTGTACAAAATATGTATCTAATTAAAAATACATTAACATAGCATCCCTCAAACTATACAAATATAGAATATATATTCATGAAATTCTTTAGAAATATAACATCTATTCTTTGAATAAAGTTTAAAATTTGTTTATAATTTTCAAACTAAGAAAAGAAGTAGTGAATAATAGCTCCATCCAATTTATAATTGTTTTAAAGAGAATGATTATGTATCATTTCTTGCTTGTCTTTTCTAATACCCAGTCAATCACCTAGGGGGAGAAAAAATATGTTATAGAAGATTTCTCTTGAAAACACAAGTAATAGAAAAATATATTGTAAAAACTTCAAAAGAACATGGTAGAAAATTTCAAATAAAAAGGATGATACTGAAATCTTACACTTAAATACACATTTTATTTTCTAATGGAAGAACATTTTTGTTGGACTTCCAATACTGAGTACAATAATGTTCTCACTGGATGAAATGAAGATTCTGCTCCATTTTCTCACCTTTATATGAAAATATGTTTCAAATGGGGAATCAAATAAACTAAACTAAACTTCGAAAACAGCTAACCAAAATGGATTGGTTTTTCCAGCACGTCAGATAATTTATTTTTTCTTTTGCTTTCTTAGCGTCACTTTAGAAACTCTTTTGCTGACAGAGCAACCTATTAAATACTATAAAATACTCAGCCTAAATAAGCCTATTAAGTTTCTTAAAGAGTTTTCATAGGGACAGAGTTGAAAAAGACCAGTAACTAATCACTGCTGCATATATAATGGCATCAGAGCAACCCTGAAACAAAATACCAATTTAATTGAATATAGTTTCATGGGAATAATTTCTTTACCTGTACAGCATTGTTGTTTGCTGTTTTCTTCATTTCTTCAAATAGACCCCTTGAAGTTTTAAGATCCTAAACATAATAAAAGACAGCATTTTACAATCTGCACATTAAATTACAAAGAACAACTCATTATTATTAAATACACTTGAGATTATCCTAAATCATTCTATAAGTATCAATGTGATTAGGGACAGACTACAACAACAAAAAAATCTAAGTACTAGATTATAATTTAGTTCCATTCTGAAATATCAAAATACTCTAACCAAAATACATACACATATACATAAGTCCATCTCACTCTCCTCTGCTATTCCCAATAGAGCTGGCCTAAAATAACTCCCATCCTTCACCGTGAGCATCCACTAATGCTGCACTACTCTCCCATCCTCCACCGTGAGCATCCACTAATGCTGCACTACTCTCCCATCCTCCACCGTGAGCATCCACTAATGCTGCACTACTCTCCCATCCTCCACCGTGAGCATCCACTAATGCTGCACTACTCTCCCATCCTCCACCGTGAGCATCCACTAATGCTGCACTACTCTCCCATCCTCCACCGTGAGCATCCACTAATGCTGCACTACTCTCCCATCCTCCACCGTGAGCATCCACTAATGCTGCACTACTCTCCCATCCTCCACCGTGAGCATCCACTAATGCTGCACTACTCTCCCATCCTCCACCGTGAGCATCCACTAATGCTGCACTACTCTCCCATCCTCCACCGTGAGCATCCACTAATGCTGCACTACTCTCCCATCCTCCACCGTGAGCATCCACTAATGCTGCACTACTCCAGAAACAAACATATGGTTTGTATTTATTTATCAGGTAAAAGATATCTTTTCTTCATTTTGGCTATTTGACTCCATCATAAAATAGAATGACATACAAAAGGAAGCTGATGTCTCACTTTTAAAAATTTAGTGATTATACCAAATTACAAAGTAAAAGAAATGGAATTGTATTTAAAAAGATAAGACGCAGTTATCTGTTGTACTTCCAAGTTACACTCCATAAAGACAGCCACTTTCAATTCTTTCAGGTTTTTCCCTTATTTATACCTTAATGTTTCTAACTACTATGCTTATGTTGCTACTTGGTGATTAAACACTTTTAGACAGTGACTACTGATGTTAGGGAGAACAGTCATGGATGGATCCAGGTCTCGTACACAAAACCTTCCTTCTCTTCCTTTTAAGAACAGTTGTACCACAATTTTTGATTAGTAAATAGGCAGTGTTTGTACTATTGTATCTATGTAAACACTTTCAATTCTGTGCTAATTAATGTATTATGGTTATAATTTATCTTTCTTCCAATATTCTATTTATCCTGTTAACTACCTGTTAGCTTTTTTCATTTGCTAAGCTTTCCATGTATATAATTCTGGGTTTTTCCCTCCTAAATACTGGCAATAAATGGGCTAAATGTACAGCAAAGTTTTTTCAAGCCCTGAAGTATACAGGATAATCTCTCAGTTCAGCTTCCTTTCTGCTTTTGGTCTTTTTAATTACATTTTTTAAACCTGGAGATCTTTTTCCCATAGCCTCCTCTAATTTGTTCTAGTTGCTGCCTAGGCCTGGTCCTATTAGGACTTGTCTTTTCCATTTTAGATTAGTTTTTGTTTTGTTTCTTGATTTAGTCCCTTGTTCTGTTGAACTTCATCTTCTAGCAGATTCCTCAAAAGGGTAAAATAAATTCTTTTTCAGATATTCCATGTTTGAATGTATCTTCATTAAATCCTCATACCTGACTGCATTCCAGACTGGGTATAGAACACTAGGTAAGTCGCTTTCCCTCATAAGTTTCTTTTCTTTTTTCTTTTTTTAATTCTAGAAATACACATCCCTCAGAATTTGAAGACACTTTTCTACTATCTTCTAGCACTATTTTCTACTATCTTCTAGCACAGTGTTACTGTGGAAAGTAACACTTTCCACATTGGAAAGTCCAATGCCATTCTGATTATTGATTCACTATATATAAACTAGATTATTTCCAGGGAAGCTTTTAGAAAATGTTCTCTCCATGCTAAGAGGTGTGAAATTCCATAATTATGTGACTTGTTGAAGAATTTTCATTCATTGGTTTGGACAAGCTAGGACACTTGTGTCCACTCCTGGGAAAGTTTGTTACATTTTTGAACAAGTTTCTCTCTTCTAAACTTTGAGAACAAAGGAGAGAAAATTGTTCAAAAAATACAAAATTCATATTATTAGCATTTTGGATCTTCTATATTAATCCTCCAATTTTCTTATCCTGGATTTAATGTTTTTGTCATTTGATTCCAATTTCTGGTAAATTTTTTCCATCTCAACTGTTCAGCCTTTCTATTTAATTGATTTTATCATATTTTTAATGTTATGGAGCTTTCATGTTTTATGCTTTTTTTGGAAACAGCATCCTGTTCTAGTTTTATGGATGCGATTATTTTCTTTCTATGAGAATTATAGTTTTTATGAAGTTTTCTTCAACTTCCTGCTTCTTCAGAGTTCCCTTTATTCCTTTATGTTTTGGCATCAATTGTGTTAGAAGCTTTCCTCAAAGCCTGCTAATCCGTGGCTGTCTAGTCATATTTAAAAGTGAGACACTAAAAATCTGACTGGAAACTCGGAGCAGAGATTATCACTGGTTTCTTTTCAAGATGGCCAGTTAGCTTTTCCACTGCAGCTTCCAATATTTTCCCCAGCGGCTATTTCCTACACCGTCACTGAGGTGGGTGGAAAAACCTATGTATGATAGACCTTTTAGTTAACATTGTGGGAGAAGGGCACGCAGAGCAAGTTGGACAATCTCCAGGTCACTTTGCAGATCTTTATTTAACTTCCCTGCTTTCTACATGGACCCTTGCCCCTGCTTTCCATGATACCTGGTGTCTTCACATCCTGAGCACCTCAGGTTCTGTGGAATTAACATGCTTCTCACTAGTATTCCACTAGGCACCCAATTAAATTGTAACTCTTTTCACTCTCTTACACTACACTTCTATGTGTTTTTTTGTTATTGTTCAATATGTATTAAAAACATTTCTAGTTTTTTTCTTGTCCTTTCTCTTGGATATGTGATAAATCTGCAGTTTTAACCAGAAACCCACAGATAACTGTGATTCAGGTCAGAAACTCTTAAGGCTGGACATAATCTAACATTGTCTAAGTTTTAGAAAACCACCATCTTGAGTGGCTGACCTCTCCAATGTCTTACAACTAGCTGATAATGGATCCAAAATTAGAAACTGGGTGTTTTGATACTTAGTCCAGTAGCCTTTTTACTACACAGTCATCCCTTGGTCTCTGCGAAGGACTGATTCCATGATCCCACTGAGAATACCAAAATCCACCGACAGTCAAGTCCCTTATATAAGATGGTGTAGTATTTGCATATATCCTATGCACATTTTCCCATATACTTTTTAAAAGGTCTGTAAATGTTCAGTACAGATGTAGCATCCTTTTTTTTTTTCAGAACATTTTCAATTTGCAGTTAACCCACGGATGCGGAACCCATGGATATAGATAGAATCCACAGATACAGAGGGCCAACTGTATTAAAAAATTAATAATTAAACATGTTATGAGGCTTATTACCTATAAGTCCAACGCATGTTAGGGGAAATAGGATATTGGTTAAAATGTAGCTTTCTATATATGAGAACTCAAATCAAATCAAATATAAAGTATTTTGGCTTCAATTTTTCTATCTCCATCATTTAATAAATCTGGCAGCAAGTATATGCTCTCAGTATAAAAAATACTCAAACTTTTTTTTATGTCAAACAGGAACATTAGAACATGAACTAAATTTTGCCATTAGTAGAGAAGATACTGTACCTTTAGATAGAACTTAGAGATTTCAAAGAGACGCTGGCTGCATGCAGTGAAACATTCATGAGTCTCGGTAATACTGTGTTTCTTCAGGGTTTCAGTAACTACTTCTTTCAGTATCTTGAACAGAACATAACATATGACTAATATTTCTTGGAAAAGGCACAAACTTATTATTTCAGCTTTAGAGTTCAATCCTGTGAATTACACATTCATTTTGCTGTGCTAAAAGACAGACAGGTTCATTAAGACAAAATGATTGAGAAAAAAAGATCTAATATTTACATGGTCAGAAGTGTCACAGGAATAATATGTTAGCAGGAAATGACTACAGTGTCTTAAGGAACTCAAATCATGAGTTCTGAATTGAAATCTGAGTGTTAAAGTTACACACAGCAGGGATATGTAAGTGTATATTTATTTTTTATTATGGGAAATTTCAAGCGTAGAAAAGTAGAGAATATTTGACACGCAGAGAATATTTTATAACAAATTTCTATCTTGATATATCTTTTAACCAGCTTCAAGTATGATTAATCTGTGGCTAACCTTGTTTCATTTATATCCCCACCTACTTTCCTATCATCCTTCTTACACTGGTAAATTCTAGACATCGTTTCATTTCATTCATAAAATTTTTTAGACATATATTTTAAAGTAATCAAATTTAAAAAGTCTTTCCATGTAGAACTAAGAAAAATGGGAAATAAATCTTTACCCGTGTGTGTTTCTGTGATCTTGATTCCTTAATTTGCCTTGATGTTTTTGATTCATGCATACTTTTTTGACCTGAACTGGTCTTTGTAGCAAGTTTTGGAGTTTCACAGCTAGGAACTGGAACCAACGGACAAGTCACTGGTAAGGACCGCTCTGTTTGTGGCTTTCTGCATGTCACATGATGATGATAGTGATTACTATTACCACTTGTCTGAGAAAGAAGAGACTCTGAACTTTCAGATTTCACAAGTCTACAGTAGGGGAAAAAAATCAAGAACGTAGATTAAGTGAATCAACATTGAAGTTCATTTTCTGTCTTAAATGTTACAACTATATCCATTAAGCGAATCAACATCGAAGTTCATTTTCTGTCTTACCAGTGTGTTACCATTATATTATACCACTATGTTATTACAGTGGTATAATATATAACACTATACCACTATGTTATAACAGTGGTATAATACATAACACTATGTTATAGTGTTACCACTATATCCATTATAACATAAATTCAAGAAAAGTGAACAAAATTTATTGCTATTACTGCCTTAAGTAAGCAATAAACATCATATTATAAAGTTGTTCCTTAGTTCTTCAGATGAGTAACTAAAACATAGAAGGTAATGAATAGCAAACTAGGATTTTGGCTAACAGAGAAAGCAACAAACAATATTGTTATACTCTCTCCCATCCCTCCAATTTACAATTTCTCAAATAAATCAGCTATGCATGCCAAGAGTGCTGCTATTTATATATTTAATACTAATCTGTTAGATACTTATACTTTTCTCTTAAGATAATTTGAACAGAAACACCACAACCTGTATCTTTTTATACCCACGGAACTCCCTTGCAGAATAAGTCATAGTGTTAAAACAAATACAAATAAACTAAAACTGGCTCATACTTCAATTTTCCTAAAATGTTTACATTTGTTCCCAACAAGACCCAAATTTTTCCCTTTACAAGATAGGGTCTTATAGCCCTCAATTCTGCTGACCCAGAGGCCACAGTGTACTTTCCTTTTAGGAACACATATATTTTTATTAGCCACAGGTCAGAAATAAGAAATATGGCTATAAATATAGTACCCCAAATGTTACTGTTGCTCTTTAATTTTATCAGGTATAAAAAGTACCATGAATTTATAAAGTCCTCATAAGAACGACTGAGTTCTTCCATATCAGGGTAACAGTATTCTAACTTTTTTAACTATTCAAAAAAAGATCTGAAAGTTATGTTTTCATATAGTTCATACTTTTTGCAAGGTTTAAATACAATAAGAATTCAAGCCTTGCTTTAGATGCCAAGAACCTAAGTTTGACAAAGGTTCTAAAGATAACATAAATTCAATAAAAATTAGTGTTCACTACATAAACTTCTAACTTCTGATCAAGTATCTGAATATTTTATTTAGTTAGCAAAACAACGCATCCAGAAAAATTTCATATATTCTATCATTATGTAGCATTTAAAGCTATATTTTATACGTAACAGGTGTTTTAAAAATGGTACCTCATGGAATCTCTTGCTCAAGGGAACAATGCAGGCAGGAAACTGAGGGGAAAGGGAAGTAAGAGCTAATGGGAGAACTCCCATCCCCAAACAGTCTCTTCAACAGGGCAGCTCAGCAGCTTAATCTATGGGGTGAAATCTCCACTGTTCCATGGCTTAAAAACTTTACAATCCATTGTGCTAATGGACTGTATATTAGCATATAAACCAAGAAACTGTGTTTTTTTCCAAATCATTTCTTTTTATAACTTATAAGCAAAATCATCAACAGCTCATAAAACAAACTTCTTGCCATGAAGAAATTAACCTGAAAGACTAATATAAAATAAAATAAAAATCCTCAAGACTAAAATACTTTCTGTCAATATACTATTTATGTGCATGTAATATATCACCTTTTTCTGGGATAAAGGCAATTCAGATCTTTAGATCTCCGTTTCAATCGGGATACTTCAGCTCGAAGTTCATTTTGTAAAACTTCTCCATCAGGGACACTTGCAGGCTCTGACGAAACTGCAGGAGATGGAAGAGGGCTCAACACAGTAGGTACTGCAAAACTTTCTCTGGTGCAGGTAGTTTGAGTTTCATAACGAATAAGACGAGATTGAAGTTCAGAAAATCCTCCATCTCTTTCCAAAGCTTTTCGGTCATCCAAGCAATATCTAAAATGAGTGAAAGAGCATTAAAATGTAAACCTCCATGAGAGCAACAGACTTTTCCCTTTCAATTAGAAAATAGCAGGACATTTACTTTAAGAGTTCTTGTTTAATTTCCTAATAATTGCTGGAAGGTTGAGTGGCTGGCCTATTTCCCTCCCAAGTTCAGTTTCCTTCTAGTTTGCTATATAACATGGCAAAAGATTAAAAAATGTGAAGTACAATCTGATTTCTCTTTCACTTGTGTTTGTGGGCAACAGATTAAGTTAATCCTTTGGCTTATTTTCAAAATAATACAGTTGCTGTTTTAATGCTTTTTAAAACTCTACCAATGTCTGATTTCTCAGTATGGCTGATATATGACAACATGAACTGCTGACTTCTGTTAGAAAGGGCAAGTTTATTCTCAACACAAAGATTAAAAGGGTATAAAGGCATTCTAAACTGGCTCACCAAACAGCTTAGAACATTTCGAATTTTTTCTTTGAAACTCAGTTCCCACCTTATTAGCTGATTGACAGATTTTCCTTCAAACACTTCGGCTCTCTGTGCATGTGGTTTCTAGCTGAATCTGATTCAGGGCATCAATGAAATGTCAGCTCAGTGAATGCTTCTGGACTCAAAGAAATCCTAGGTTGTTAAGTACAACAAACAAGGATATCAGGAAGATCACCTAGGAGCTGTGTGATCTTGGAAAACTCTTCACTTTCTTCCCTATCTACAACAGCATTAAAAAAACACAAATGGCTTCACATATGTGATGGTAGCACTGTACAAATTAAAACCTTTCTCTGTGATCTGTCATTTTTACCTGTAAAATTCTAAGATACTGCCTAAAATCAGATTTTTGTATCCAAAAGATTTTAGTTCAACTCCCAAGGAGTGTATCATTTCCTGAACATCTGACTGCTTGATGGAGGTTTTAAGAATCTTATCTTTCCCTTGTGACACTTACATATTTGATACAGACTTACGGAGTCAGATTCCATGGATTTAAATCCAGGCTCCTCTACTTATTAGCTGTGAGAACTTGGCCAAATTACTTAACTTTATCTATGATTCTGTTGCTTCATCTGCAAAATGAGAATTACAGTACTTATCTGAAAAAGCTATTGTGATAATTCCTCGAATTGTACACATAAACACTTAGAATCAGTGCCTGAAACATGCAAGCAGGGCAGTCAAGAAATGTATGTTACTATTATTGTTATCATCATCATTAGATTTATTTTCTACCACAGTAAAGCTGGCAGTATGCTGATAATATGTAGCACAGCCAGAATGTAAACCCAGGTTGGTGACTTCAGAGCCTGACTTTAACCATTTTAGTATACTATCTCTATGTAAAGTGTAAGAATCATCTTACTCCTGTTCAACACATGGCTGAGCATTAGAACCATCTGAAGAGCTTTCAAGAAATACTATGTGCTCAGTGTTTCTGATTTAATTGGTCTAGGGTAATACTCTGTCATTGACAGTTTTAAAAATCTGCCTGGGTGATTCTTAAAAAACTACTCATATCCATAGAAACAGAGTAGAATAGTGGTTATGGGGATGGGGAAGGTTATAGAAAGATGTAGATTAAAGGGTACAAAGTTGCGGAGTTATGTAGGATAAATAAATCTAGAAATCTAGCATATAGTATATGGACTATAGTTAATCATATGTACTGTATATTGAAAATTTGCTAAGAGAGTAGACTTTGGGTGCTCTCGGCACACAAAACAAGAGGTAACTATGTGAGATGATAGTTATGTTAATTTGCTTGGCTACAGTGATCATTTCACTATGCATATGTACATCAAAACATCTTATTATATTAAAATTAATTATATGTAAATATTAAAAGTACACACTTTTTAAAAAGCCTACCTAGATGATTCTAAATTATAACTAGGACTGAAAAATCTCTGATCTACTCAGTTTAATTTAACAGGTGACAAAATTGAACTCTAAATCTGAATGTGAGTTGGTGGCAGAGTAGGGAGTAGAACGTAGGTCTCTGGCATCTCTCTAGCTAATATTCTTTCTCTAGTCTGTTGCTTAAGAAACATATTTCATTAAAAACCAGAAGCAACCCTAAGGGTTACTGATAAGTCCTACTTCTATCATGGATAATTGGTAGAATCTAGAGTAAAATTAGAAACATGAATTTCAAAAGTCTGGCAAGAGGCAATATAATGCCTGATGAGCTTGAATACAGAAAATTTTTGAGAGAAAAGATGCATATTTTGATTCTAAGATGAATATTTCTTTCTACCTTAAGATTTTATTTCTAAGATGCAGATTTTTTTCTTCCGTTTTTAACATCTCTTGATCACAGCTATTCATAATGTCATAGCTTCAACTGAATTATGCACACTGTACATGTTGATGTTAATTGCCATTTAAAATATCTTTAAAATGATTATACTATGACTTGCCATCGGAACAAAAATTTACTTTGTAAATTAGAGAAAAGAAACAGAGAGGCAGGGGGCAGGGTGTATATTTGATATTAGTGAAGTAAAAATTTATTGTTGGATGAATGACTACAATTCCATATTTTCTTACAAAACAATAAGCAAATGATTTATGGGTCCTAACAAAGAAAAACACCCATAAGACAATGAAGCTGTTTTTGTTTTGTAAATAAAGAAATAGACAAAATACTGCCTATCACAAACCAACCAATACGAATTAAGGCAGAAGAAACTGCCAAATCTCTTGGAATAGATGAAGGAAATTTCAAAGCAATGAGAGCCTGGTGTGATCAAATGATTGTCAGAGTATGACAGCAGAGTTTAATTTGCTGTTTAATAAAACAGTGCATTTTACAATTAATGGCATCTTAAATTCCAGGATAGGGTAAATAAGTGAAAAAACAAGCCAACGGTGGTTAATATTTTATTTTGCCTTAAAAACATTGTTTTGCTCCCATTGCAATTAACACATTTTTTCCAAATATTCCTTTGTATCAGAGAGAGCTCCAGGGTTCTAAAGGCCCACAACAACGTAAGAGAACTTTCTTTGTAGTTTCATATTTACTTTAACATGTTACTTGACTTTGTTTCTAGTCCATAATCTATGTTGAACATAAATCGGCTCTCATACTATACACCCAAATCTTCTTGAAAAAAACATGTTTCTGAATTCATGGTGCTCACCTCCTACAACTTTGTCAGCCTAGTCTCAATGTCCCCAGTTTAGTGAGCATAAATTTACAGTAAAAAAAAGTGAGTCACAGATTTGTTTATTTGTTTATGGGAGTAGGTAGGTAGTAGAGAAGAGAATTACTTTTTACAGTGAATCAGAATTTCATAACATTGTATGTGTATAAGTTAATAAAGCTCTGTGTAGATTTAAGCCCTTCAGGACACAGTACTCAAATAAGTCTTAATTTAATATTTTGATAAATGATCATGAAGAACACATCCTTGACAAATTTTATAAATTTGTATATATCAAGATTTTTTCTATAGTAAATTAAAAACAGCAGGGAAAAAAAAGAGTAGCGAGATGGAGACACAGAATAAACAAAACTAAATTAAAATTTTGGGAGAAATAATCTAAATAAGATTATATGTTGGACACTTTAGTCAGCAGTTAAAATGTAATTATTGTAGCTTATTTTATTCAAATCAGTGCTTCAGTGTGTTTATAGGGCCGAAGAAGTGAAAAACAGATGTGTCCTGGGGTATTCTGGCCATGTAGCAAAGCAAATGTTAATATTAGTACATTTTCTCAACAGTGAACACTATTTTTCATAATAATAATATAAACACTGTTGACTGGTTTCAACTTTCACATTCAAATTAAATACAAAATACCTAAAATTTTTAATTAGTTTCCTTTAATAGATTAGGAGGTCCTAAAATTCTTATCAAATAAAGTGGGGGAGATACTGCTTTATAGCTGATGGAATAAGAAGAAGTTTAAATGTATATATATTTAAAAACATGAAAGTAAATAGCGGAGAGCTCAACTTGAGAGGAACCAAATCTTCATAGCAGAGTCAATATTTTATATTGTGACAGTTAAAAATATTGACACAAGGGTATTTTTTAAAATGAGAGATAACCACCAGGGAAACTAAACCAAACAAATAAATTTTTTTTTTTCTTTTTTTTCCCTAAAAACTGGGACTGCAGGTAGGTGGTAACAAGGAAAGGAATTGTTGGTTTTCATTATAAACTTTTCTATAATGTTTAATTTCTAGGTCTTTAATAAAATCAAAAGGGGGAAAACAGAAAAATATATCCTATTAATCAAATGTTTATATAGTAGAACAAGATGTTCCCACTTAAATTTAATAAACTTAGTATAAATGAAAAGTAAAATTTTGGGCTGGGTGTGGTGGCTCACGCCTGTAATCCCAGCACTTTTTGAGGCCGAGGCAGGTGGATCACTTGAGGCTAGGAGTTCAAGACCGCCTGGCCAACATGGCTAAACCCCGTCTCTACTAAAAATATAAAAATTAGCCAGGCGTGGTGGTGCATGCCTGTAATCCCAGTTACTCGGGAGGCTGAGGCATGAGAATCACTTGAACCTGGGAAACGGAGGTTACAGTAAGCCAAGATTGTGCCACTGCACTCAGCCTGGGTGAAAAAGTGAGACTTTGTCTGTAAAAGAAAAAAGAGAAGTAAAATTTTGTAATCAATGCATAGAAGGGTATATGGCTAAAAACATAGTTTAAGTAAAAGCTTCAGCTAAATTTAAGGCTATTTGGGAAACATCCCTATCTTTTTCATGTTAAAGGGAGAACAATAATCCTCTCAAACAAGAAATTCTTTAGTCAAATAGCCGAACTAAAAACATGGATCAGGTGGCATTTCTTATCTTTTTGTAATTTAGTAGTTATCTCCGAGTTGCCTATCTGTTGTTCACAGAACAATTTAAAAATCTTATCTTACCATTTAGATTCAAATTAGCATTTCATACAGGACTTCTTTTAGAAATAAATCATTATTGAATGGTATACTTCATATTGCTAATTTCAAAGTCTTCAAATTCTTTTTTTTTTTTTTCTTTCTTGAGACAGGGTCTCATTCGGTCACCCAGCTGGAGTGCAGTGGCATGCTCATGGCTCACTGTAGCCTCAATCTCCCAATATCAATCGATCCTCCTGCCTCAGCATCCTGAGTAGCCAGGACTACAGGCACACACATACACCACTATGCCCAGCTAATTTTTGTATTTTTTTTGTAGAGACGGGGTTTCACCATGTTGCCCAGGCTGGTCTCAAACTGCTGGGCTCAAGTGATCCACCTGCCTCGGCTTCTCAAAGTGTTGGGATTTCAGGCGTTAGCCACCGTGCCTGGCCTGAAATCCTTATTTCAACTATTTTTCACACAGACAGATATTTAATGTTGTTGGATGTATCGATATTTCATTCCTTGTTAAAGTTGAATAGTATTGCTTTATATAAATATACCATAGTTTATCTATTTTCCTATCGATATCCTCCTAGGCTCTTTCCAGTTTGAGGATATTGAGAATTAAACTATTACGTGCATACTTGTATAAGTCTTTCTCTTGGAAAAATATCTAGTATTGAAATGCTGGGCCCTATCTAACAATTTCTGAGCAACTACAATGTAATTGGTGACCAGGAAATATTAATGTGACCCACAGTGTGAATATACATTTATAACACAGGGACCAAAACAATTTTGATTAAAATATCCAGTAACTAATAACAGGATGCTTAAATGCTGTTAAGCTGATTAATCATCAAATAACTTCTTCAACAGAAGACAAATTATTTTTGTATGCACTGCTTTGCTTTTTGAGGTTTTTGACATATCCTCTTGGTCTCGTCTCAATTTATATCATTTTATTAAAGTCACTCTTCACACAAGAGAGGCTGTATCAACAACATACAGAAGAGTAAAGTACAAATAAAAACTTACTCAATTCCATGATAATGACATACTGAGGCTTTCTCAAAAGGTAAGACCTGAAGTTTCCCAGGACTAAGTTCTGGTGTCAAAACAAAAGTCTTTTCCCTGAAACAAAAAATTTTTCATTTGTATTCAAAGTTTATTTACTGACAAAGAGAAAGTTAAAGAAAGTATCTAATGAAACAAATCTGACTTTTTCCTCTACAATTGGAATTTTATATTGGATAAAGTTTAAGGCACACCAGAAAGTATAAGAAGGAAATGAACCAATGTTAGGCCTTGGCTTTCATCACTTACATTTTCTGTACCTCAATAAGTTATGATGTTATTTATTGCACAAAACTATTCTTTGAGAAATGGGTAAAACAAAAATGGAATATGATTTATAATGGAAATTCAAGAGGCAGTATTATTTCTTTCTTTTTTTGGGGGGGTGCAGTGAGGACAGAGTCTCACTCTGTCGCCCAGGCTGGGGTGCAGTGGTGTGATCTCAGCTCACTGCAACTTCTGCCTCCCAGGTTCAAGCGATTCTCCTGCCTCAGCCTCCTGAGTAGCTGGAATTACAGGCACCCGCTCCCATGCCCAACTAATTTTTGTATTTTTAGTAGAGACAGGGTTTCACCATGTTGGCCAGGCTGGTCTCAAACTCCTGACCTCAAGTGATCCGCCAGCCTCAGCCTCCCAAAGTGTTGGGATTACTGGCATGAGCCACTGCGTCCAGCCAAGAAGCAGCCTTATTTCTGGAAGATTTTTTCCTTGGTAGAGTAAACTAACATTTAGGCATTTAGTTAAATCCTTTTCTGCAGGGGAATAATTAAAGTCAACTTGAATCTTTGGTAACAATAAAAGTATTTACTTCCTACTAAAACACATGCGGGACCCAGATCTTTCTTTGCTTGAGAATGTAGTCATTGACACCTACTTTAAGAGTCAGCAACTTTTTAAATATCAGAGGGTATAGGGACTAACTGCTGAGTTCAGTTCTTTTTCTGAAGTAGGTTTTCAATCAACTGGCATGTTAGAACTAATCATATGTCGAGTTTACATAAAATATTCATGCTCAAGCCTTTCCACACCTAGAACTACAGAGATATATCAAAATCTGGGAAAGAAGAGGGTCACTGCAATTAGATTAAGCTCTCTGGATTATCCTGATAGGTGCCATCCTTCTCTGAGCTGGAAACCACTGTTGTAATGAAATGGATCATGGTCCTGAAGCTCAGAAGTTCAGGAAATGGGGAAATTATGCAACAGTGGTCTTTAAATAGTTAATAGGTAAAATGAAATACCCGGGGCTTGAGTTCAGAAGAGTTGGAAATGGTATGTAGAAGGGCAAGTAAATAGTAGAGTACTAAGAATAAATTTGCTATCACATTTTCCCTCCTACGGCATTAGTAATGAAAAGTGTCCTGCCACTGAAAATTATCTAGGGTACTATGATAAGCATTTGAAATTATTACATTAAAATGTAAAATTCATGCCAATTAATGAATCCTAAAAAGCAGACATTATATTCAAATGCATCAATTTAAATTATTCCACAAAAAATAACATTAGTAAATTACAGCGACCCCAGTATTTCGATGATTATTAAAATAATTTTGTAAAATGGAAATCTTTAAGTATCTAGCTTTTACTTCTTTCCTTTAACATATTGTCTCTCATTTCTTATATCAATCGCCCTCAGCAACCTTACCTTTTTTTGTTTAATTCCACTCACAAGTTTTTCTTTCTAAAATAAACATGTTGATAAATGTGTTTTGTCAATGTGTATTATTTCCTTGGTATATACATAGGAGTCATGTTTGTACTTTGTTTAACACAGCATTTTGGATGGCTTCTTGTGCAGGTAAACATTTAATAAGAGCACATAGGTTCCTGATTTATTACCATGAAAACTCATCCTTCAACTCTAATGTTAACAGAACATACATTGGATAGCCATGCAGTTCTTTACTAACACTGAAGAATCACATCAAATTTTCCTAAATAAATCACCTACAATTAGTTTCCAGAAAGAACTAACTTTATCTCCCCTACAATGCATCTAGAAAGACATTCTGTCAAAAAGAGTACAACTTACATAACTAATTCAGTTTAAGCAAACCAACGGACTCTGCCAGTTTGTGCTTAATGATTTGAAAGGACAGTAATCCAATAACTAAATAGATGAAAACATGTATATTTCTTTACTTTCTTGATTCCCACAACAAAAGGTTATCAATCTTTCAAAGTTATGAGAAAAAAATTACTCCAAAATTATATAATTTTTATGTCATTAAAATCATTAAGTCATTAAGACTCTCAAATTTTCAGTTGCTCTTTATCTCTCTCTCTAGTGAACACGCACATAAAGCAATAATGTTCCAGCAATATTTCTGAGATATAACTGCCTTCAAATAACTCCTTTCCAAAATTCACCTTCAAAGGCAATTATTTATCACAGTATAATTCCAGTTAAGCTTATAAAAGTGATCAAAGTGATCTACAATTTTTAAGGTCTTTTGGAAGGTTTTCAAAATAATGAATTAACAATTAAAAAGACATTAGAGTAATTAGTAAATTATTCAATTCCCACAGGTATTTGATGTCACAATTTTACAGGCAATTTTGTCAAAGTCAGCAACGTGCAGCATTTATTAACTAGTAACTTAGTGAAAACTGTCTTGGAAGTCAAATTAGTTGTAAATTATTCACGTAGACACTGAATTCTTACTTGGCAATGTCATAGTTTCAAAAGCATTTTTGTTACACTTTCCTGTTCTTCAGGTGAAAGGCCATGCTTTTTGCTATTAGGCATGCCTGACAATGCTCATGCTGAGTAGTGGCAATATCAACACTAGAGTAACACAGAAAAGAGAACTAAAAAAAAAATTTTGTAAGTTAAATTCCAATTTTTTATTAGAAAGTATTGTCCTTTGCATACCAAATAGAAGTTACTGACTTCTACAGGGAATATGGTGAGTTTGCTTTTCTTATTCCTGTTTCTCTTATATTCGATACCACAAAACAGTAGGATATTTTGCCAAGGTAAAAAGTGAAGATTAAGGCCAACAGACAAACATTGGGATCAAACTTATAAATTTTCCCTGAGTAGCATAGGGCATCAATTAACTAAGGAAATGAGACACAATTTTATTTAAAAGTAATTTTTAAAAAGTTAACTGGAAATTATAAGTTTATAACCTACCCCTTTTGAATCGGTAAAGGTTGAAGATCTCCAATGGGTAATCCATCTGAGGTAAAGTACTTCAGCAATTCTTTAGCATCCAATAATGTGATTGAGTCCCGAGGACCCTCTTTGTGGCCCAGCAACTGTTCAGATGAATGAGGTAATGAACCAGTTCTGGGAAAATAATGTTATGCAGATTTATTAAAAGTGAATTCAATCCAGAGAGAAGCCAGAGTCAAAAAGAAAAAAGCATAGTCAGGAAAAGAAGATGTGAGCAGAAACCAGAAAAACACACCAGGAACACTGGAGAATTAAACATTTACGACAGACAATAAAGTAAAATATTTGCAAATAACTTAGTTTCTAACTATGTTTTAAAAAATCTTTAGGTCACAATAAAACTTGCAGTTATCATGTCAACAAGTAGTATTTTAACTACTTAAAAGAAACATAATTACATTATCTATTAATGATGGCCTATTATTCACTGGTGTGAAGTTACCAATTCTATAAAACTTAAATCTAAATTCTCTTGTATGTTCTGAAACCCCACAATACTATAAATTTTTGAGGGAAGTGACTGAATGTTCCAATTGTCCATGAACTGGAAAGATTACTTGAAGCACAACCATGAAATGAGACAATAATCAGAAATCTCCCCAAAGTCTCTTGTAGCCATGATTATGACATTATGAATAAGCACTGAATCATTATTATATACCTGAAATACATGCAGGACTTTATATTTTTCAAACTACTTTACATATAATATATTCTTAATCCTCACAAGTTTCCTTGAAAAAAATGGAATAGGTCTTATCTCAAAATGAAATAATAACTAAAAATAAGTACTTTGTAAAGTGAAAATCGGCATGCCAAGCTTAAAAAGCAATCATTATTCCTACTTGTCAAGTAAAGATGCTAACATACAAAAGGTTACATTACAGACCCAGGGTGATACAGCTATTTAAAATGATAGAACTAGACTAACTCCAAATTAGTTACTATTTCTACTCTATCACTCTACAAATGAAAAAAAACTCACAGAAAGTTTTAAATACTGGCAAGTGAAAAACACTGTAGTTTCAATTAGATGTTTCCAGTTAGAGGTTTCATTATGCACTGAATCACAGATCACCATAGCTCTGTTACCATAGCATAAATAAAATATTTCAATGTATGCACAGAAAATTAATTTCCTAACTTTATATTAATTCAACTATTTCTTGATTATTTTATTACTCAAATTAAGCATAATTACTGATAATTACATGATTGAAATGTTGACATTACAGTTTTAAACATATTTCTGTACATTAAGGGTCAATAAAATACTGACAGTGCCTCTTTCCTCTTCCCATTCCTTTGTTTTTAAACTGAAAATATTAATCTAATAAAAACAGTCAACAAAACACTCAAATTTTCTCTGGACTTCATACTTCAGCAGGGTAGGAGCTATACAATGATTTTAATTTGTAAAGATACAGTGCCTGTCTCAGTGTCAGTGGTGATGGCCTAGAATAAAGCCCCTGTAATTTAGTGCTGGGTGAAGCACCAACGCTTCCTGCCTGCTGATACCCTTAAGTATGCCCTAAAGTGAAGCCTAACAAACATTCTCTACCCCGGCTCTCCCTTCTCCTAACATTAATATCAGTGAGAGATGTGGGGAACAGGACTAAACCTATGGAAAGAAAATACATGCCAACTACCTACAGAAAGCAACATGGCCCTAAATTCCTAGTTATGAACAGACAATCAAGGACCACCAGACACTGGAGAAAAATTACACATAAGAGAAAAACACCAGAAGAACAAATAAAACAGCTGCAAATGAAAATGAGACAATTCAAGAAACAGATAAAACAAGTTTAAAGAAAATTCTAATTAATATCCTTATAGTACCATTTCAAGTCTTATTAATAAAAGAATAGGTTGCTAGAAAAAATACAGCAGAAGAACAAGAGAAAATTATTAGAAATTTAAAATATGACTACCAAAAATTTTAACAGAAAAGATGAAACCAAAGGTAAAGGAAATTCCCCAGAACATAGAGCAGAAAAGTTAAAGAGATAGAGTATTAAGAAAAAAACATATTAAAAAACATCAATCCAGAATGTTTAATATTAATTAAAATAGGTATTTCAGAGAGAAAGAAAAAAAGAAAATGAAGAGAAGAATAGTATTGAAGAAATAATAAGATATATCTCAGAGCCACAAAAAGACAAAAGACTTGAATCTAAAACATCTCATACCATGGCCTCTTGTAATTTCAGAACATTTAAGAAAATAGAAAATTGTAAAAGTTTTAGAGACAAAATAAAATACCTATGGAGGAACAAAAATCGATCTGGCATCAGACTTCTCTTTAATATATGAAATCCAAGAAAATACAGAACTAATCTAAAACATAATCAAAAGAAATACCAGGATAACAAATATGCAGGTAGTGTCAGCCAAGTTAGAGTAGGAACTCAGAGAGAAGAAAAATAAAATTAAGAATTGTATACTGCAAATATCATAAGGTTTAGAGACAGAAGACAAAAAGGGAAGAAAAATAGGGGTGTTAATTATTCGTCTTTCCCAGTGGGAAGTTATAAGATATGATCTAAAATTGGTAGGCAAGAAATTGAGGTTCCCTCGTGGGCAACCTGTCCTTTTCTCGCTCTTCTTTTTTGTCTTTTCCTGCTTAACCTATAAACACCAGGGATTCTTAAGGAGCGGTCTTAGCCTCCATTTCTTTTCGCCTCATAATCTTACCATGTGACTCATCAACCATCATGTATTTGGAAACCCCTACTGAAGATAACTCCAAATTGAGTGAGTTCCAGATATCCCCACAGTCCACTTGTTATTTCCACTTGGATAATTCATAGATCAAACGTATCATCCCTAAAGAAGAATTCTTGATTTTTCTCCCCAAAGCTGTCCTCACCCTAAGTTTCCACCCATCTACCCCAGAAGAACACCACTCACTCAAATGAAGCAGAAATCTAAATGATCTTCAACATTTCCCTTCCCTCTATTCCACATCTAATGCATCATAGGAAGCTTTTCACCAGCTTCCCACCAACGTGTCTCCCAAATTTGTTCCCACTACTGCTGCTAGTTTGAAATCACAGTCATCTCTCACTTAGCTTACAGATAGAGCCATCTGTCTCTCTGCTCTAATCTCTCCCTCCTGCAATTTATTTGCCGCAAGAAAGCAAAATTTTTGCAAAATCATATCCCATCACTCTTTCATATGAAATCCTCCCACCAATGCACTTACAATGAAATCTGAACTGTGTATGAGGACCTAGTTGGTCCTGTGTGACTGAATGTACTTCACCCATTTTATCTGTTACGTCTCAGCTCAAATGTTAACATCCTCTAAGACGTTAAGAGACCCCTGACCATCCACCTCACCTAAGTGAGTACTACCACTTCCTTCCCCACAACAAATAAAATTATTCTCCCCCAGTCTTTTTATTTCATTCATTACACACATAATAATTTACAACTATTATATTTACTTGTCTTGTCCCTTGTTTTGATTGCTGCTTTCATTAAAAGCTAAACTCTAGATGAGAGGGGCAGTGCATAGCTTGTTATTCCTCATATTCCCAGCGCCTGACACATGGTTGGTACTCAATAAATGGCTGTTTCATCTGTATGAAACAAAGCTACAGCAAGTAATAAAATACTATCCATGGAGAAGCTAAAAATAAAAATGTGATTTGTAATATTTGGGAGAAAAGTAATGTAAGAGAGCTTAGCTTCTCCTCTTTTATTCCATCATTTAACAATTATGTACTAAGGGCCTACTATGTATTGAACCAAAATAACAAAAACAAAACAAAACAAGAAATCCTGCCTCGTACAGCTCATTAATAGGCACTGTATAAATGTATATGAATGTAAAATAGGAACAGATCAAAGTGGTTCAAATGAGGCAAGTACTTCTACTTCGTTTTACATGTTCTTGTAGTAAGATTTTCTTATATCTTCATATACTGTGTATGTCTATGGAAGATGGTCTGAAAGGCTATACACCAAAATGTTTACTGTGATGACACAGACCTAGAAGGTACAAGTGCAGGGCAGAGCAAGATGAGCACTTCCCTTTTAATTGATATACTACTCTAGTGATTATCTATTCACAGTAAGTATGTATTTCTTTTATAATAAAACTATAAACTGCTTAAATCTCATAAACATAATTTGACTACTTTAAAAAAGAGTTCATTCAAATTACTGAGCTATCACATGCTTTACTACAGATTCAAGTATTACCTCATTTTTTGTTTAGTTTTTTCAAAAGTTTCCAAATTTTGAAGAACATGCCTTTCTGGCCATTCCAGAGGATTGGTTTCCATTAGACTTGAGGAATTAGGTTCCACTGGACTAAAATCTAAAGTGAAAGAAATACACATAAGTCTGAAAAGTATTAACATACTGAATTTTGCTAATGTGTATTTATAGACACATACATACGTGTGTGTGTATGGGTGTCTATAAAGGCATACTTATCTTAGGCATTTATTAAAGACCTCTCTGATGGCCTAAACTGTGCGAAAGGCCATAGAAATGTTTGTTGCAAATAAAAATAAAATATCACCTCATAATAAACATTATAAGCTAAAATTCACAAAATTGAATTAGCACTATTTAGGACTCCTACGGAATAAAAGCATAACTTTGCTATTTTGGGTGAAAACAGTTCTAAATGAAAAGAAGATAACTCTACTGTAGAGAATATATTGGCTATTCTGTGTGATTTGCATACTAGAAATAGGAATTAGCACAAGTAGACCAAAAAATTACATTGTTTAAAAAGAGATTACATTATTCTGAAAACTACAATAATAATAGATAAGTTATGATGTTCTGATGTTCTCTCGCATAAACCAAGATGCTTAAACATACACACCTTCAAATCACTAACATTCAATGTTATTTTCTACTAATCAAATATTATATGTAAGAGTGTGCTTATCTTTCTAGATAACATGCCGCAGTGAACTAATATTGAGATTGCTGATAATATTGGGATTTTCAATGAAAACCTAAAGGGACAGTTTCCGTTCTTATTAGAAATTATTATTAATAGTATTAATATATTCAAACTGTTCTAACACTGGCAAAATTACTAACTGTGCTACTTTTTGGATTGCAAAACTATCTGGTTTTAGAATTGTTTTGAACATTGTCTAATAAACTCATTGAAAATTATTGAACATTAGCTATTTGACTATCAACATTAACAAAAATACTCATTTTATATTTTTGAGAGGTCTGAGGAAATAACGATTTGGTAAAGGAATTTTTTTTTTTTTTCCAGAGACAGTCTCACTCTGTCGCCCAGGCTGGAGTGCAGTGGCGTGATCTCAGCTCACTGCAACCTCTGCCTCCTGGGTTCAAGCAATTCTCCTGCCTCAGGCTCCCAAGTAGCTGGGATTATAGGTACATGCCACTATGCCCAGCTTATTTTTGTATTTTTATTTTATTTTATTTATTTTTTTTTTTTTTGAGACGGAGTCTCGCTGTCGCCCAGGCTGGAGTGCAGTGGCCCGATCTCCGCTCACTGCAAGCTCCACCTCCCAGGTTCACGCCATTCTCCTGGCTCAGCCTCCCGAGCAGCTGGGACTACAGGTGCCCGCCACCACGCCTGGCTAATTTTTTTTTGAGATGGAGTTTTGCTCTGTCACCCAAGCTGGAGTGCAGTGGCGCGATGTCGGCTCACTGCAAGCTCCGCCTCCTGGGTTCACGCCATTCTCCTGCCTCAGCCTCCCGAGTAGCTGGGACAACAGGTGTGCGCCACCACGCCGGGCTAATTTTTTGTATTTTTAGTAGGGATGGGGTTTCACCATGTTGGCCAGGATGGTCTCCATCTCCTGACCTTGTGATCCGCCCGCCTCGGCCTCCCAAAGTGCTGGGATTACAGGCCTGAGCCACCGCGCCTGGCCTATTTTTGTATTTTTAGTAGAGAAAAGGGTTCACCGTGTTGGCCAGGTTGGTCTCGAACATCTGGCCTCAAGTGATCCATCCACCTTGGCCTCCCAAAGTGCTGGGATTATAGGCGTGAGCCACCACGCCTGGCCCGTTAAAGGAATTTTTAAACAATAAACATAAATGAAAATGAATGCAAACTGCATCTTATTTTCCTTTTACTTATTAAACTATTTAACCTTGAATAGTTTAAAATATTTTCAATACCTATATTGAACTGCCCTATATAAACACCATCCAAATACAACACTTCGCATTTTTTAGTAAAGGTGGTGAAATGCTATGTTAAAAAGTAATGAGCTTTATAATAAAATAACATGCTGCTGAATATTCATGTGGCTTTCCACTAAAAGTATAAAGAAAAAAATCACTTGCATTTCTGCACAGCTTCATGCTATGAGTTTATAAAAGAATATAAGCAATCTTAAATAACAGTAAACATTAAATTGTTCCTAAATATAACAATATAATATACAACCTAAAAAATAAATTACATAGGCTAAATATTAAGAAATAGGTGAGAAAACATTCATATGTGTCATGTCTTTTGTGGAATCATTTAATACAATTCTTACAATAAAATAAAACACAACATTTCATTTATGTGGCAGTCAAAACGCTGGGCTATGCTGACAGCCAAAAAGCACAAAGGCTCTCTGAGAAACCAAGAACACTGCTTTAAAAAAAAATCATTTTAAAGGAAACACAGAAATAGAACAATAGAACCAACACAACAGGGAAATAGGGAAAACTGACCTATAAAATCACAAATCACAGCAAACAAAAAGAGATGACATTATGTGGTTAATGAATTGAGGCCATTATAACCTTACATACTTAAATATGAATAAATCACAAAGAAAATGTTATATTGCAAATTAATAAAGCAAGAATTATAAATAAATGCCAGAAGATCCTTTTTAAGTGTTTGAAGTAATAAAATAATGATCTGATAGAATTACCTGGAAAACTTACTTATGCAGTGTGTTGATGTGTCCAGTGGGCCCATGCAAAGGAGACAGTTATTGTAGTTATTGTATTATGAGTTCAGATATCACATTTGACTTTGTCAAAGTCTTTAGCAACTTTGTGACAATGTGTAAATAAATGGTTATATTAGGCATTTTCTACATACTGACTTGTCACTTGTTATACATGGCTAGAGTTTTTACCAAAAAATAAGCAGATTAAATAACTTTATTAATTACTAATAACTCCTAATATGCATGCTTGCAAATGAGTCAGAATATGATATATAATTGGCCTTAGTGTTTCTTTCATTATGCAATTTACAAGTAGATGTATTTATTCAAATCAAAGCAACAAAAGATGTTAAAAATCACAACTTCATTCTTAGGAGTCATGTTCAAATGTATAATCTGTCTAATTTCAGTTCAGGTTCTAAAAATCTTCCAAGTTTCTTTCATTTATTCAATAAATACAATCTTAAAATGTGATCCAATAATTTGAAAAAAAAATTACAGGGAGAGAGTATAACATAAAACAACTGAAACTGGGGAAGGTCTGGGAAAGCCTCTTTGAGAAAGTGACATTTAAATCAAGATCTGAAGAATGCGTCAGTTAATCAGGTAAAGGCTGGAAGAAAAGAATTCCAGGCAGAGGACACTGCAGAAAGAAAGAAATGTAACATGTCCAAGGAAAGAAAGGACTTCCTGTGGTAAAAAGGAAACAGAAATGTACTGGTACTAGAATAAGTATGAAGCCAGATGCCATTTAAGGTTTTTACAAACCATATGAAGGATGATGCATTCTATGTGCAATTAGAAGCAATCAAGAAGGTCTGGGCAAAGGAGTGACATAATCTGACTGTAGATTGTGTTCATCCTTTGCTCAAACCTTTTTGATTTTAAGATGAGCTCTCCTGCAGCTCAGTGTGTCAAGGGTCCTTTGTACAGGTAACTCTAAGATACAGATCCTTAAACTTATATAAAAGCCCTAGCAATTATTTGAGCCCTTCCTATCTTTCAACCCTTATCTCCAATACAAATCCTCTGGTAAGCCAATCTCTCTCTTGATCTCAGTTTGCTTTTTCTTACCTCCATGACCCTGAATATGGTGCTTCTACCTGGCAAATCTTATCTTCCCTCTATCTAGATCTTCTGCATCATTCAAGACCTACATCAACTTCCTTGGCTCCTAATCAGCCTTCATGACTATTCTACCCTACTTGTAGTTCTCTCCTCAAAACTCATATTTATTTAACCAGCACTTACTTTATACTAGGCAACTGCCTAAGCAATTTAGGAATAATTAATTTAATCTTCATAACTACCTATGTCATCCCTAATTTAAAGATAAAGAAGTAGAGGCACGAAGATCAGAAAACATGCCCAAGGTCACATAGCAAGTAAGCTGCAAGTCTTGCTCCAGAGTCCATGCTATAACCATGGAGCTATGGTCTCTCACTTATTGAACACATGCCCCATTTACAAGTAATCTAAAAATGTCTCCAGCACCTTTCAGATTACTCTGTGTGCTATTTAACTTGGGTACTGATATGCAATGGTGATGATAATGATAAAACAAATAACATCTTTTTTGGTACTTGTGTTCTAAGTGTTTTACAGGTATCAACTCATTCAACCCTCACAATAACCCTACTAATCCCCACAATAATCCTAATAAGTGGGTTGTATTATTATTACCATTTTAAACATGACAAAACAGGCAAAGAGTTGAATAAGTTGCCTAAAGACATTTGGTTAGCAAGTAACAAAAGTGAGATTTGAACCCTGACCATTTAGCTCCACAGCCTGTGTCCTTAAATAAGGTTATTCAAATTCATCGCAACACTGGAACTCAGGAAAGCAGAAAGAAATACAACTAAATAATGAAATGATTTCCAGCTGTCTCAGTGAAGTCTGACTGTTCCTCCCCTATTGAATGTTAAATGTGTGTCATCTTATCATATGGACTTTTACCTCTATTAAATTTACTATGTAGATTTTGCTTTCCACACTTTATGGAAATGTAGCTTAATAGAAATTCACACATTTCAGCAGCTTAAAGAGCGGCATCATCTTAAAGTGCTTCTTCCTCTGCCCAAAAACAATTACACTGAACATACTTAATGAAAAAAGTTACTAGAAAATTTATAATGTTTAAATAATGAGTAATACAGTTCATCACATATACATACATACTTGTATCTATATAAGTATCTATTATTATTTAAATTTGTGAAATACATTTTGATTTGACCAATACATTTTATAAGTTTTAATAATAAATGTCAATAGTTTCCACACACACACAAATAACTAAAATTTAAAGTAATAAAAAACTTACCATTTAATATATCGAAGGTTTTAATTTTGTCCATCTTTCTTAGAATCATTTTAGGAATCACAGCATCAAAATAATCTAAAAAGTGTTTCCTTGTGAGTACTAACAGACTTTTGAGTTCAGCAACAGAAACTGTTTCAGGCTGCTTTGCCAACTTTCTCCTTTCTATAAGACAAATCAATACAATTGACTTATTTTTTATTCTCTTTGGAGCTCATCTACTACTCTTTTGTGGAAAATATTTTCAGAAGTAAAACAAGTGAATTTCTCTAGTAAATCAACATTCCTGTTTTCAGGATTGTAGGCCTTCTTTCACTTTAATCCTATTTGTAGATAATGGGAGAATTTCCAGTTATGTGAGATAAACAGAAGTAATTCATTGATACTATAAGTTGATAACAGATAAAGGCAGGTTTACTAAAGCCTTCAGAAATATATTGCAGAGCATTAAAATGGTCTTATGTTCATGGTTACGTAGAAATAAAACCTGTTAGACTTTCAGTTAAATATGGTAGCTTGGCCACTTCTGTTTCTTCTTCTCAAAACCTAAAATCACAGCAAAGAAATAAAAAGGGAGAACAAAAGAAGGAATGATAAATGACATTTTTTCAACAAATTTTGGAAGACATAAATGACAGCTGAGTGGTAACTGAGTCTGCAAAGTAGAGGAAGAGCCACCTTGGATGCCTGTAGAGAGGCACTACCAAGGAGTACAAAAGCTGGTGGTGAGATGCTGGACTGAAACAGGACTGGATGTAGCACAAGAAGTTAGAACTGCAGGTCCTTCCCCTACGCAACCTATTCCTATTAGACAGGCAACACTGCTTGCATTTTTTTTTCTTTTTTGTTTTTGTATGGAACATCAGGTATACGAAAAGATAGTATTGAGGCTGGGGTTAAAACTAAGGCATTAAGGAAAAAGTCTATTCATTGAAAGGTTGGACTCCAAGCCTTGATACCAGAAAGCTAACATCACAAATGCCCCACTGGAAATATCAGAGGATTCTCCTTTGGTTAAACTGAATGCTGTCAGAGAAAAGAACTCTAGATAGCAAGGGGTGGACTTAGGGGTAGAAGCTCATGAACAAACTGTTGAATTGTCACTTCACCATACTATAGTGAAGCTTGACAGATATTACTTTAGAAGTTAGCATACAAAACCTCCATTTCAAAATAGGATGGAAACAAAAGAATCTCCAGACATTTAAGGAAAGGTGTTGAGGGGGAGAGGCAGCTCTTTATTTCCCTGTGCAAAGATTTGATTCAGTTAACACTTTCAGCTCCCCCTTCCTTCCCATCACTCACTGAGCTAGTCATGAACAAAGCATGCTCTGATAGATTCTTCTGACTTTCATCTGAGTGAGCAAGTCTTCAGTATGTATTTTCTCTGCAGACTTCTGCTGCAGGGTTGGTCTGCAGTTGCCTGGCTCTGACAGCCATTCAATGGCAAAATTCGATGCTGGGTTTATGTATGAGAAGGCCAACTTGGCCATAGATCTAAAAGCCATATCCTTTAGTACAGCTTTCGTCTATAATTTCTCTCCATCTGTATATTTCTTACATTTATTTTTTAGTTGGTTCAAATGTTGGGGGGAGAAGTGGGTATTAGTCATTGGAATCCCAAACTAAAAAACATCCAAAAGAGAGACTAAGGCAAACAAACAGAAAAAAGGGAGTCCAGCAGAAACAAAAGCATTGTAGAAAACTAAACAAAGTTTGCTATAATTTTCTCATAGACATATGAGAAGATACTGCACCCATGAAATAAGTACAGGATGCTTTGATAAAGAAAAAAAAATCAATGAACAAAAAATGACTCTAAAATTAAGCACACGAGAGATAAAATTTCAAAAATTCCATAGAAGAGCTGCAAAATAAAATGGAAGATATCCCCCCAAAACTAGAACGAAAACATAGTAATATGAAACTAGGAATGGAAATCAGGCATTCTGTCCAGAAAAGTCAATATCTAGTAAGAGCTCCAGAGCTTCAGAGAGAGAGAGAGAAAGAGAAAGAGAGAGAGAGAATAGGAGGAAGAAAATTATTAAAAGGATAAAAAAAATTTCAGATTTCAAGATATGACTCTCCCATTTAAATTGCCAATCAACTACACGGTTCAATAAATGGGGCTGGTGGGGAAGAGGGGAAAGATAAACACAGTATGACTCAAAGTAAACCTTCTAGAGACAATGCTTCTGGAGACAAAGTTTCCAGAAAGTGGGTAAAAAACAAACAAACCAAAATTAGTTTACCACAAAGAATAGGAATTATATTTGACTTCTCAACAGAAACACAGCAAAGCAGAAGACAATGAAGTAGTATCATTGAAATTCTGAGGGAAAATGATTTTTAACCTAGAATTTTATTAGTGAAGTGAATAAATTTTCAGACATGCAAGAACTCAAAAAATTTATGCTCCATGAACTTTTGCTCAAAAAGTGACTGGAAGAAGTGCACCAACCGAACAAAGGCATAATCCAAGAAAAAGGAGAATACGGGGTCTAGGAAAAAGAACATTCCAAAAGAAGAAAAAAGGAAAGGGAAATCTTCAAGATATTAGCAAGATATAAGCAATCAGTCCATAGTCGAGCAAAATATGAAACACTCCAGGAAAGAAAACAATAGAGAAATAAAAAGGAACTGATGTATTTGAATACACAATGAATGTTAATGATAGGAGTGCAGCAGAAATGTTGGAGCCTCTGGAAAAACATAACAATGTTTTGTCTATACAGAAGAGTAGGCAAATTTAAAATAAGGTGATTATCAACCATAAGAAAAACAAAGAATTATATAAGAGAGATCTGATCATCATCATCATTTATTACATGGCTCAGCAGTAAACTTATTTATAAAATTGTAATAATATTAAAGCCAAGCACTGATTTAACCAAAATTCATGACTTCACTTTAAGAAGCAGAAAGAGAAAGTGAGGATTATGTGGGAAAGTGAAGTTTTTATCTTCCATAGTTAGATGTTAAGATAATGCCTGAAACTGGTAAATCAAGAAATAGCAGCACACCTACATTATTTGTATAGGGGTCTACCTGGAAGAGCTGAGGATAGCTGTCTGTGAACACAGGGACTGAAAGATGGGGAGGCATGGGTAGTGTATTGCTGTTTGCCACTTGAAGCTTTTTCAGTATCATTTGATTTTTCAAACTATATCCATGTATTACTTTGATAAAAATAGTTCATTTTAAAACACTTCTAGACTAGTAACATTTTCTTCTACAATAAAATAGTAACCTAAAAGTTCATAGAGAATTCAACAAAACACACATTTATTAATTTTAAGAGCTTACTGCCTAAAAAGCACTGTACTGTGTCCTTAGACACAGAGGATTAAAGCATTATTACATGACACTACCTGAGGTCAGCACATAAATAATGCAAGGGAGCAGAATAAGAAGGAGGCAACCAGTGTCAAGGTTCTACTTTAGAACATCAGCTTCACGATACAAGCCTCTGTAAAATCCTGCATCACCAATGTGGACATTGGTAGGGTCCTTCCAAATCTGACCCAAGATAACTAACATGGCTTCCACAATCAAGAATATTAGTAACAGTAAAATGAGAGCTGTAATATATTCTGCCTCTATTACACCCTCTTAGTGAGAAAATCATAAGGTTCATTGTCTTTTTCTGCACAATCTGCTGGGAGCCATTCTAAAACAAAAAGTTACCAATGGTTTGGTTTTATCTGGAAGATGTACACAGTAATCTGCTTCAGAAATTAGCCCCTATGTTTTTATTAATGTTAAAAATATACTGAAATCTGGCCGGGTGTGTTGGCTCACTCCTGTAATCTCAGCACTTTGGGAGGCCGAAGCAGGTGGATCACCTGAGGTCCAGAGTTCGAGACCAGCCTGGCCAACATGAAGAAACCTCATCTCTACTAAAAATACAAAAATTAGCTTGGCGTGGTGGTACATGCCCGTAATGCTAGCTACTTGGGAGGCTGAAGAACAAGAATCACTTGAACTCGGGAGGTGGAAGTTGCAGTGGGCCAAGATCATGCCACTGCACTCCAGCCTGGGTGACAGAGCAAAATTCTGTCTCAAAAAAAAAAAAAAATTATATATATACACCCACACACACACATACACACACACACTCAAATCTGAACCTGAACCTGACCTATATTTATTAAACCTGTCAATTATATTAAAATTTGAAGAACAGAATAAGAATTCATATTGACCTTAATGATTAAGAAATGGAGAGAGAAAACAGATAAAGTTTACAAGTTATAAGCAGGATAATTTACCTAGGTAAAACATAATCTTCACACAAATGAGTTTGCATATAAGTGGCAGATAAATATTTGAGAGAAAAACATTGGACTAAAGTCTAAAAATGAGTCAGCATAAGAATGCTATTTTCCTAAGAAAGCTAGTAATAACTAAGGATTTATTAAAGAAAAATGTAGAAGCAGAACATCCAAAGGAATCAGCAGGTCGAGCATAAGCTTTGCACTGTGTTTTATAAATTTAACAAAGATGTAGGGAGCTCAGAGTAGAGACTGCAATACTGGAGCAAAATGATAATACTGCTGTTTTCATACTTATCTTGCATCATACTGAACAGTCTTTTATGTAAAAATTGTTCAGCATTCTTAAGCCTTTTCTTGAAAAATCAGTGAAACAAGATTTTTAATATTTCCAAATACAAAAAGTTATAAATTACCAACAAATTTGGTAAAATATAAGTCACAAGCTTACAAATTTTAAATATCATTCTAATTAAATAGTATTAGATATAATTTTCAAAATAAAATTAATGAAAATAAACTAATTTTAAAAATTAAGCCCTAACAAATTTTATTTCGTGTTATTTTAAAAAACAAAGTGCCTCAACAGTGTTATTAGTGAGTACATTTTTGAGTACATTTTTGTGCAAATTTTTCTAGCTATTCTTTCTAATTTAGTATTAGAGAAATAGTGGAAAAAGAGTAACAAGTCTACCCCGTGTTTTGTTGATAATTTGAGGAAATCTTTTTGAACAAATTTTGTTTTTCTGTAAACACTATAATCTCTGTATGGATACTGAACCACTAATTTTTTTCCAAAGAGAGCTGTTCCCATTATATTCTTTACTTTTTATCATGTACAAATAAGTTAACTGCATTACTTTAAGTACTTTTACATTCACACTTCAATTATTTGAAAATCACTGAAGTAGACACTTAAGACATGCTTACATTGGAAACTTTCTTTTGCTGTCGTTTGCCTCTGCAAATGCCTCTGCAAATGCCTTTTGAGACACAGGCATTCTAAACAGATGCATCTTTGTCTCCAAGTTTTTAATCCAGTATTTACTCTCTGGGTAGAGAAGAGATTTGTTCAGTAAGTATTTTCATCATAAATAGATTAACTGGATCATTTATCTGAATCAAGATTTAATGCTTCCGATTGCAAATTGGCCATTTCATGGACATACCCAGAGCTAGTGTCTCTAGCAGCAACCAGCTCTAAGGTCTTCTTCAGTTTCAGATTCCCACCTTACTCTTTGCCCAGTCTAGTGGCATCCCTACGATTTTTTTTTAGCATTTCTGTACTCTCTCTTGCCCTCTCACCAACTCTGTTGAACTTTTCACTCACACCTCTAGGCAGCAACCTAGTTATAGCTGTCATATTTCCCTTTCCACACAACCAGGAGGGATGGCCCTCTTGGGGTTAAGTCTTCTCCTTTCACAAAGAAGAGATGCACCAGCTTCAGAAAGGTCCCTGCTCTTCTGACAGTTTTTCTGTTTGGAAAGGTGAGGAACAGAGGTGAAGATGAATCAGTGGAGATGTTGAAGGAACTGAGTTATAAAAAGCTGCCAGAGGGGCAAGGAAATCAGGGCCTGACGGGTTTTTGGCAGGAATGGAGCAGAGTTAAAAAATGAATAATACAGCTGGCTGATGTCTGAAATAAACATTTTATAACCATAACAATACTGGTATTTCAGTATATATGTGTGTGTATGTATTTATGTATTTGTTGGTTATAACATGTACTACACTTTATTAAAAATGATTTGCCTTTCTAATTACACTTTCCTTAAGCAAACATCATTTTCTTGGTTAAAAAAAAAAACACCAATGGTTAGAGGAGCTCAAGACTAAACGATTACCCTGGATTTTTACAACTGAAAAAGTCTGCAATCTTTACATGAATAATTGAGACCAACTATTCTAAAATTATCTTCTATTGAATAGGTAGGCTACTGAATTCACAATTTTTAAATATGTTTTTAAACAAAAGAATGATAGTTCTTATTTTATAATATATGTAATATATAATTCGAATAACTTTTTTTATACATACAACTAAGGAGGACTCACAATTTGAATCAATTTCTTAGAAATTACATAACCATAAATAAGTTCAATTAGGCAACAAATGAATGCTTAAAATTTATATTAAAAAATAAGACTGATAGCCAAATTAACTGTAAAAGAGAAAAAATGTGAAATTATGACTCTTTTCTGAATAAGATAAATCTATAATGCCAATGTCACTTAGTACATGAGATGTTCTTACTTATTATTGATGATCATTATTAAACTCTAAGAATCAATGCTCAAGGTAACACATTAATTTCTCTAAGACTTGCATTTTTTCCTATTTGTAGCATCCAACTTCTGCTACCAAAAATATATAAAAAGATATTTTATCAAGAGTTATACATAGAAAAATAAAACTTACATACCTTCTCTAGCATACAATTAAAAACAAATTTTGAAATACAAAATTTGCCTGATGAAATACTTTTACAAATGTTAACAGTGATGTACAAATAAACAGAAATATTCTGAATCTAGTGAAAATATCTCTTCTACTCTACATCATTGCTTTCAAAAATAGTTCTATAAATAAGTAGCATAAATAAAAGATAAACTATATAAGAAAAAGTGTGCAAATAAAGGTAGCTTATGTCCAAACAAGTCAACATTTTTAGAGTAGGATGAAATATACAAATTGTTACTTACTTAGGCATTCTTTCAAAGCTAAAACTTGAACATTAGCTAACTGTTTCTCTCTCTGTACAATCTGCTCCCCAGAAAAATGTGGAAGTGATAATAAGTCAAAAGGAAAACCTGAGAAATAAGAAAAAAAAAAGGTCAACATTAACGATGCCCTTTGCCAACAATTAGTACTCAGTTCCTGGGAAATGTGTTATAGCAACGATTTAACAAAAATAAAAGTCAATCACTCACCTCTCTCGACCTTATATATTTCAAAGTAAATAATAATAATAATTAAGCAGCAGAAAATAAGCATACTCAATTATTTTGCATTTTAAACACTGACCTGATTTTTAAATTGAGGGAATTTAGATAGCAAAGTAGAATTCCCTGAATCATATTTTCTTCTACCTGATCAGAAATCACAGATAGGGAATGGTAGCTAGTCTCTAAAGATACCCCCAAAAGCCACTGAATGAACCACATCTCCTGTTATTCCTTTTTGTGCAGTCCCCTCCACAATGAATCCAACCTAGATAAATGTGCTGGATGGTCCCATGATAGCCTTAGCCATGTCTCTCTCCCCATTCTTCATGCCCATTTTACTCAGAATAACTGTAGAATGCACTGGAAATGTACTATCTTGAAATAGGGAGGAACTGCCCAGGATAGCTTGAGTTTTTTTCCTCTGGCCCCTAAAAGCAGAATGTCCTTCAAAGCGTTGCCCAATGAGTCACATGGCCCCTGAAATACAGAAGCCAGGTCAGGCTGCCTTTTGGGGTCCCTTAGCTGTGGTGCAAATGGCGCACATGCAGTCAAGACTCCATCTGCCCTGGGAAGCTTTCGTGAGCCTTGGGGGCCTGACTCACAACAGATCCTAGGCTTCTTTTGTTCCTTGCTGCCTATCTGTAAGTAATAAATCTGCTTCACATAACTTGTATGTGAGTGTGTTCTGTCACATCGGACTAGGACAAATTGGTAACCAGTACATGGTGGACCGAAATAGTAGCCCATGGGGCAGCAGACAGATGTATTTAGACTCCCGTTACTGGTGGTTGGCATAGTGATGATCTTTCCTATTCTCCACGCTGTGGCAGTCCTCCCTTAAGATTGCTAATTATTGGACATGCTTCACACTATGTAACAAATAAGGTAACGTAAACGTGACACTGAATGACTTCTAGCTAGGAAACAGAAAGCCTTGTAGCTTCACAGAACAATTGCTCTAAGTCAGCAACCATGTAAGAAGTCAGCCTAGGCCAGGCACAGTGGATCACGCCTGTAATCCCAGCACTTTGGGAGGCCGAGGCAGGCAGATCACGAGGTCAAGAGATCGAGACCATCCTGTCCAACATGGTGAAACCCCGTCTCTACTAAAAATACACAAATTAGCTGGACATGGTGGCGCACACCTGTAGTCCCAGCTACTTGGGGGGCTGAGGCAGGAGACTCACTTGAACCTGGGAGGCAGAGGTTGCAGTGAGTGAAGATTGCACCACTGCACTCTAGCCTGGTGACAGAGAAAGACTCTGTCTCAAAAAAAAAAAAAAAAAAAGAAGTCAGTCTGCCCTAAGACCATGATGTTGTAAGGAAGCCCAAGCTAGCTGTGAGGAAAGGGTCTGTGAAGAGAAAATCAGACCTCATCTGTTCCAGTCATCCTAGCCCAGGCACCAAACATGGGTGTGAAGAAACTATCTTAGACATCAAGCCCTGTGGAATCTTCAAATGACTGGAGCCATAGTTGTATGTGACTGTAATCATATGCAGGACCTCAAAATAGAAACATCCAACTGAGCCCATCAACCCACAGGACCATGAGAGATAATAATAAACTCCTATTTTTAAGTTAAATTTGGGGTAGTTTGTTATGCAGCAATCGATAACCTAAATAATAAAGCCTGGGAAGAAGAGGGAAAGATGGGCAATAAAATAGAACATGTGGCTTGAGAAGATGTAAATGAAAATGAGAAATATAGCAAAATATATGTATTTAAAGTGGAAAATACTAAAAATTTCATTTTTAGAATTGAAGGCTGATCTACTAAACTTTACTAGGTATAATGTAAAAGGAATTTGCTCTTTGCACATTAAATTGTAAAAATACGTCATAATATGTTTTAAATAAAAGGTAAATTAATGAAAGAGAATGGAGTTTGGTGAAAATAAATTCATTAAATTTTTAGTATTTCTTCTACTTAAAGCCACATATGCTAACTACACACACAAACAATGTAAACATATTTTTCTACCTAAAGTTAACACTTACTCAATTTGGCTTCTTCTGTCTTTGTTTTCATCTTTCCATGAATTAAATTGAGTGCAAATGAGCCATTGATCTGGTTGGCTGAGTGAATCAATGTGGCTTTACATCTTCTATTGCCATTACCTTGTAACAAGAGATAATAGCTAGAACACTCTCCTTTCACTTCAACATCTGGAACTAAACAAAAACAATTCTCTTGTTAAGTATGTGAAAATTCAGCACACAACACAACAGAACCACACATTTGATCCATATGATATAATAAAATTTTTTGTTATTTTAAAACAAGCTGTTAATACATTCAGGGCTAGTAGTTGTTCATTTAATTGAGAAAGCTGTTAAAGCAAAAAATCATAACAATTACAAAGCATAAATCTTTTATTTTAAATTAAAAGTATGTGTACTCATTCTTTAACTTTTGATATGGCTTACCAGAGTTCTACAGTATATTTCTTAAATAACCACATCAATAATGTTTACAGCTTCCATTTCTTTAAAGAGGAATAAACTGATTCCTACAAACACCAACTTAATTGGTGGGAGCAGAAGGATACAGCTATACTTGGGAGTAGCTTTTTGCTTCTTGCAGTGGGCATCCATAATGTATTTTACAGAGGGAATGGAGAGCATTCATTAATCTGGCATGCCAGTTATGTGAAGGTCAGTTAAGACAGCATCTAGTATATTTTAAAAGCAAATCAAGTGAGGGTTATAGTGAAGGTTGAAGAAAAACGGTGAAGCCTTTGAGATTAAAAATAGAAGTAGAATCTTTCTTTGCTGAAGATGGTGAGTTGGACATAAACATTTATATTCACTATCTCCTGAAATTCCACTAAATGAGAATAAAGAAATCTTAAAAATAGCATAAATCTACAAGAACTAATATCTGGAAGAGACAACGACAACTAAAATTTGAAAGCAGAAAAGCATATGAACAATTGATAACAAACTTCAGTCTCTCCACTGCTAAGGAGCTTAGAAAAACAGCAGAGAAAGCCCCAAAGCAACACAATTTATACACGCATCCTCAAGAGGCTCTGGAATGGTGACCCCAGATGGCACCGGAAGCAAAATGAAGCTGGAATAGGAACAGAGTTTGAAAGTCAACTTGAGAAACAGGCCTTCTGATCCCTTACTCTATTCAGGCAAATGACTGTCAGAAGATTAGAGGCTTATTCTCTGGAGAGGGTAAAACAAAGTGTCTTCGGCTTGAGATATATAAGGCAGAGTTATGGGTTGATTAATTATCAGGGAATCAAAGTGAATGCTTACCTCTTTAAAAAGTTATCTATGTCTCTATTTCCCTTAAGTTTATTTTAGGGGCTATCAGGACGGCAGGGTGAGAAAGTCTGTGGACCCACTCCCCAGCAATACAAGCACAACTGGTGAAATGATCCTAAGGGTATATACCAAATTAAGAAACATTTATTCAGGAAAATATACTAAGATTAGGATTGGGAAGAAGCACGTTGGACAGATTGGAGCTTCTATCCATTGAGTTGGGAATGGGTTGGGAAGCAGCAGGGTGTGGCTTAGTTTTTAAGAGTCCGCAGCGCTTCAGCTGCAGCCTGCTTTTCCCCACCCATTCCCAACGCAGACGGACAGAAACTCCAATCCAAGTGGCTGTGGCCAAAAAGATGGGTCTCCCTCTTCCCTTGGCTTCCAATAAAGGGTTATAGCATCTCATGGGAAGGAGCAGGCTGTCAGCAATTTCTCATCCCCTCATTCTGAGTTGAAAAGACTAAATTCCTAATGCATATGATGAGAATTCAGGAACTTCCTTTCTCCACCTAGCCCCTACTCATAAGGTAGAGGTTCTACCCCAGGATAGGAAAGCTGAGAAAATAGGGACCCAAATGTCTTCACCTCAGCGCATTCACAGGGCAGTTTCTACACCGGGAGAGGTATATAAAGAAGACCAGAAGCTACATGCTGGCTCAGCTACGGAAGTAGTGGCTCGGAGATTTTGCCCAGGGGAAGAGACCTTAAAACAGAAGGCCCTAAGCACTACCCAAAGAAACTGACTTTATCTGATTCAGATTGCGGATAAGTTGGAGCCCAAAGGTGGTCTCAAAAACTATGGAGACTTGGTAATAAGCAAATAAAAGGAGGCTGGTAGTTCACTTAATTAAGAGAAACAAGCAAAAGATCTAGTTCATTAGAGAAAACCGGGGAATGAGACAGCTAAGAAGTGTCATCTTGGTGTCAGAATTCAAATCGAAGAATGGCCACAAAAACGAATCAAATTTAAATGGATGTGGAACAATTTAAGCCCTAATGCATTGTCAAAAACAATAAAGCAATTAGTGAAGATGGCAATTAGTGAGGTATAAAACAGCTACACGTGATAGCAAATGAGGCCGACAAAGAAGGTATCAGGGAAAGGCAAAGTGAGTCAGGTAGAGACCACTGGATTCCCAGGGTAAATGTGGCCACACCGAAGGCCGCACCCTCTGAAGAGTGACACCAAAGTCAAACAGACTTCATTAAAATTACCTAGCCAACTCATACAACAAATAAATACGCAAACAACAAGAAAACAAACCTAATAAGGGGGGAGATAAATTATTAACCAATAGCTACAATATATTACCTAAATTGCCATCTTTATCAAGAAATTATGAGACGTGCAAAGAAACAGGAATGTGTAATACCTACAGAAGGGGAAAAGCAAGTGATAGAAAATACTTGTGAGAGGTCCCAGAAGTTAAATATAACAAAGACTTCAAAGCAAACATTATAAATACATTTAAAGAACTAAAGGAAACCATGCTTAAAGAAGAAATGAAAGGTATGATGACAATGTCTCATGAAATAGAGAACACAGATGAAAAGATATAAAATAAAAACCCAATGGAAACACTGGAGTGGAAAAGTACAATAAACTTAAAAGGACTAAAATCATTAGTCCTTTTAGACACTAATAATTCAAAGAAATTTGGGAAATTAACAAATATGTGGAAATTAAACAACACACTAACAAATAACCAATGGGTCAAATATGAAATCACAATGCAAATTTAAAAATACTCTAAGATAAACGAAAGACATAAAATTTATCAAATACAGCTGAAGTAGTGTTAAAGATCTCAATCAATAACCTAACCTTCTACCTTAAGACACTGAAAAAAGACGAAGCCCAGCAATTCCACTCCTAGATTTATACTGAAAATAATTTTAAGCCTGTACCTTTATATTCAGAGCAGCATTATTCATAATAGCCTAAAAGTGTCAACATCCCAAATGTCCATCAACTGATGTGTGGATAAATAAAATGTGGTATATCTAAGTGGTGAAATATTATTCAGCAATAAAGAGGATGATGTCCTGGCATATGCTACAGCATGTACAGCATGGATGAACTTTGAAAACATTATACTAAGTCCAAGAAGCTAGTCACTAAAAACTAGATATTATATGATTACACTTCCATGACATGTCCAGAACAGTCAAATCTATACAGACCACAATAGATACATGGTTGCTTAGGGGTAAGGGGGAGGAATGGGTGGTGGAAATGCGCAATGATTGCTAATGCGTATGGGGTTTCTTTCCGGGGAGATTAAAATGCCCTAAACTTGATTGTGGTGATAGTTGCACAATTCTGTGATTATATTTTAAAAGCCACTGAATTGTAAACTTTAAAAGGGTAAAATGTATGGTATGCATTATATCTCAATAAAACCGTATTTTTAAAAATTATCTTAGGAATGTAAATTTCTGCTCACAAAAAGAAAGTTCTTGACAGTACTTCAGTTCTTTATAGACAACCACACAGCAAATAAAAGATTCTTTTATGTAGTATATAGAATGTCATATATACACATATATACATCCCAAAATACTAAGAAAGTACTGTAATTTTATTAGAATAGCTACAGTTTATTTCATAGATAGGAAGATACTGTGGGTTATAGTCTATTCCCAAAAACAATGATGAAGTAACAAAAACAATTTTTACAATTAGATAGCTAGAGTGACATTAATTCTGTTCATAAACTGCAGTTTTAGAACATGAATTTAAATAAAGGTTATTAGAAAAGAAAAACACTTGTTGTTACCAGTTTTATTTGAAATTAAGGTTTGCCAAAAGATACAGTGACCTTAATTCATTCACCATTTTAGCTGCTTGCTGATTCAACTGATATATATATCTCTTCAATCTATGACATTCTTTCCACATTTATTTTAAATCTCATCACCTTTATTTGCATTTTAATCACTGAAGCTTGTAATTACAACAATCTTATTTTCCTCAAAAGAAAAATATTTACTGTAAAGAACTCTCTTAGCCATAATGACTCTGCAGTCATTTAAAAAATGTTGCTCCAGATTTGGCAGGTGTTAATTGAAGACTTATTAAATAACTTTTATGTAAATGCCACAGAGAGTAACAGATTTACAATTAGCATAGTTATTCCAGCCTCGTCACTCTTCCTAAAGTAATAAGGGAAAATGATTACTAAAAAAAAGTCTATTTTCAATTTTTGTTTATTTACATTATCATTTGATAAGGTGTTGGCTTGTATGCCCCTCTCCACCAAAAGCATACGTATATTTTGGATATACTATACAGATAAAATGGGAGAAGCAGAAACTACCAAGTGTCTATTAGTTGCATCAAAGTTTACAGATAACACATAAACCACAATAAAGTCTTATGTCTTTATTAGTATTAGCAAAAAAAATTCTTATATAATAAAAATCTAGTTATATTCTTTGTCAATAAGTTTCTTAGTGGTTCTTAAAACCTTATAATACTCATTTTTAACAGCTAATATGAAAACAAAATTATAATAATCTAAAGGATAAATAATATTCCACATGATGGAAGGAAAAAATATATCCCAGGACTACGGGGGAAACAGGATATTCTGGGTAAGTGAATATTCTGACTTACTGATAGTTATTATATATGTTCATAAAGAAATGCCAAAATAATATAACCAATTATTTTAATAATCATTCCAAAAATGAAATAATAAAACAAAATCTAGTTTCCAGTGTAGGCATCTTAGGAGGCTACACTCTTTTCAACAATGAGATCACTGTTTAATTCTAGACTCAACTTTTGAAACAGCCCTTAGTGCCAGCTGGGGAGGCACAAGAAAAAAAAAATCTAATTACTTTATATTCATAAACCATCTTCAAAAATGTATTTCCTAGCCTGATACCCCACCCTATTCATCAGACTAAGCTTTGAACAATTTAGCGTAAAACTAGGCTGCTACTGAAATTGTTCATGAAAATGACTGTGGCTCAATTTTAAAAAGAATCTAAAATAGTTTAAAAAAAAAAGAGATGATAGTACTGGCCGGGTGCGGTGGCTCATGCCTGTAATCCCAGCACTTTGGGAGGCTGAGGTGGATGGATCACGAGGTCAGGAGATCAAGACCATCCTGGCTAACATGGTGAAACCCCATCTCTACTAAAAATACAAACAATTAGCCGGGCGTGGTGGCATGTGCCTGTAATCTTAGCTACTCGGGAGGCTGAGGCAGGAGAATCGCTTGAACCCAGGAGGTGGAGATTGCAGTGAGCTGAGATCACGCTACTGCATTCCAGCCTGGGCAACAAAGCAAGACTCCGCCTCAAAAAAAGAAAGAAAGAAAAAAAAAAAAAGAATAGTACTGTTGAATAGGTGTATAACTCACTACTGTGAAAATTATAAAAACACAGGATTTATAAATTCCACCATGACTATTTTAAACAAGTAATATTAGGATCATAAACTATATACATTTCCTCTCAATTACTATATAATAAAATACACAATTCGAAAGCTACAATGAATAGAGAAGCCATTCAAAAGACATTTCCAGATCTTACTCATTATGAACAGCAATGATTTCTTTATTGTTCCACAGACAAAGAAGCATAGAAGATTGGACAGAATAACAAAAAGCTACTGCAGAATTTAGGAAGTGTGTACCTTCATTACCAATTTGTTTCAAACAAGCTTGAGATACAATAAGGAAGTAGTAGTATCCTTATTTTCTAGATAAGGAATTAAAGGCCTAAAGTAGTGATTCTCAATTTTTTTTCTGCCTCAAAGCATCTAAAGGATTCTTCAGTGACAGTGATTTCACCTCGTGTTGGGGAAAGCACCACCTAGGGCAGAGGTTCTCAATCTTAGATATACATTTGAACCACCAAGGATGCTCTAACAAACCACTGACACCCTGGGTCCACCCCAGAGATTTGGGTTGAATTATTTTCAGGTGGAGCTCAGCTTGACATTTTTAAATAACTGTCAAGGTGATTCTAATTTGCAGCTGGTGTTAAGAATCATTGAACTAGAGAGAGAAACAAAACTCTGTATTTAGATTGAAGGACCTAAATGATTCTTAGAAAAAAAGTGATTCTTTAAATAACTGTAAATAACTGTCAAAATGATTCTAATTTGTAGCTGATGTTAAGAATCATTAAACTAGAGAGATAAACAAAACTCTGCATTTAGGTTGAAGGACCCGAATGATTCTTACAAAAAGTGATCCTTATAAAAAATAAAAACCTTTAATGATGTAAAATTACATATGTATTTACATATGTACATATATATATTAAAGTCTAACTTTAACAAATTTTGGGAAATGTAAACAACTGCGCATCCATCACTATGATCCAGTTTTGAGAAACTTCCATCACACCTTTGCAGTCAATCTCCCTTCTACCCATGGCCTCAGACAACCATTGATCTGCTTTCTGTCTCCTTCTGCCTTTTATAGAAATTTCATATATATGATCTTACAATAAATAATCTAACCTTGTCTGACATTATTTATAAACTTAGCATAATGTTTTTCAGGTACACCCCAAACTTTTCATGCCTTCTCATTCCTCAGTATTCCATTATATGCAAAAAAAAATGATCTCTTCACCAGATGATAAATATTTGCATAGTTTCCAAGTGTTGGCTATTACAAATAATGCTTTTATTAACACCTGCATACAAGCCTTTGTGTAAACATATGTTCTCATTTCTCCTAGGTAAATATCTAGGAATGAAAGGGCTGGGTTGTACTTCAAGTGCAAGTTTAACTGCCACACTGTTTTCCTTACTAGCTGTGCTATTGAACATCCCCAGCAACAATGTGTGAGATGTGCAATTTCTCCACATCCTCATCAACATTTGATAGTCACTGTTTTCAATTACAGCCATTCTAGTGAGTGTGTTGTAGAATCACATTTTGGTTGTAATTTGCATCTCCCAAGAGAGTAATGATGTTGGGCATCTTTTCATGGAGTTTACTAGTTATTCGTGTATCTTCTTTGGTGAAATGTCTATTCAAGCATTTCACTCACTTATTAACTGGGTTGTTTTATTATATATAAAATTGGGAGAATTTTTCAAATATATCTGTCCATTGTCAGATATACGACTGGAACTATTTTCTCTAAGTAGCTTGTTTTTAAATGTTCTTGATAGTGTTTATCAAAAAGTAAGCATTTTGAACCTTGGTGAATTCTACTTTATAAATTTGTTTTCTTTTTCTAATTTATAGATTTGTTATCTATGTTATCTTACAAAAGCTTTATAATTTCAGCTCTTGAATTAAGTTATACGATCCATTTTGAGCTAATTTTCATTTAAAGTAAAAGTCTAAGTACATATATAAATATATATACATAATTTTTACATATGCATATCCAATCCTTCCAGCAGTGTGTTGAAACTGTCCTTTTGCCATCGGCATCTGACTCTATTCTGTTCCATGGATCTATGTATTCTTAGCCCAATACCACAATGTCTTGATAACTGTGGCTTTATAATAAGTCATGAGATCAGGTAGCATAAGCTCTCAAGTGTTGTTTTTCCTTTTCAAAATTGTTCTGGCCATTATAGGTGCCTTGCTATTCCACATAAATTTAGGATCAGTTTGTCAATTTCTTTTCTTTTCTTTTTTTTTTTTTTTTTTTTTGAGACGGAGTCTCGCTCTGTCGCCCAGGCTGGAGTGCAGTGGCGCGATCTTGGCTCACTGCAACCTCTGCCTCCCGGGTTCAAGCGATTCTCCTGCCTCAGTCTCCAGAGCAGCTGGGATTACAGGCGCCTGCCACCACGCCTGGCTAATTTTTGTATTTTTTTTTTGTAGAGACGGGGTTTTGCCATGTTGGCCAGGCTGGTCTTGACCTCCTGCAGTTTGTCAATTTCTATAAAAAGTCCTGCTGGAATTTTGATAGGCATTGGGTTCAATTTGGAGTTCTATCTTAATAATACTGAGTTTTCCAAACTCTAAATATGGTATATCTCTCCATTTACTTATATCTTCTTTAATTACTCTCAGTAATGTTTTGGGGTTTTCAGTGTACGTCTTATACTTCTTTTGGTAGACATATTCTTCAATATTTTATTCATTAATTTCTGGTCTATTTCTTTCCTTCTACTCATTTAGATTAGGTCTTCTTGCTTACCAAGGTTAATGGTTAAATTATTGATTCTTGATCTTCTTTCCATTCTAAGATAAGCATTTCAGATATTCTTAGTACTGCTTTACCTGTGTTCCATACATTTTATGTTTTGTTTTTATTTTCATTCAGTTAAAACTATCTCGTAATTTCCTTTTTGATTTTTTCTTTGACCTATAGGTTATTTGGAAGTGTGTTAATTCCCAAATAGTTGAGAGATCTCTCAGGTTTCTTTCTGTTGTCGATTTCTAACTTAATTCCATTGAAACTGGAGGATATCGTGTGTATTATTTCTATCCTTTTAAATTTACTGAGATTCATTTAGTGGGCTAGCATGTATACAGGTCTGTCCTGAAGCATGTTTCATATGTGCTTGAAAAGAACGAGTATAAAGTTAAGTGTACAATAAAGGTTGGTAGTCAAGTTACTTGAAAGGTTTACCATTGTATTCCTAGCACCACAGTAACACCTTGCACACAGCAGGCACAGAAAAATATTTGTTGACTAAAAGAATACTTTGTCTCTGTCACTAAAATCTTTCAAAATCCTTATCAGTCCTTTATTTCTCAAGATGAAATTTATAGATCACTTGTACTGTGCTATTTTAACCTTATCTGTTTCAGCCCACTATTTTTTATTTTAACTTTGAGTGTAGATTCAGGAGGTACACATGCAGGTTTCTCATAAGGGTATATTGTGTGATGTTGAGGTTTGTGCTTCTATTAATCCTGTCACCCAGACAGTGAACATAGTACACAACTTCTCTCCTTTGGAGTCCCCAGTGCCTACTGTTCCCATCTTTATATTTGTGTATATCCAGGGTTTAGTCTCCATTTGTGAGAACATGTGATATTTGGTTTTCTGTTTCTGTGATAATTCATTTAGGATAATGGCCTCCAGTTGCATCCACGGTGTTGCAAAGGACATGGTTCCACAGTATTCCATGGTGTACATGTACCACATTTCTTATGGCTGCACAGTATTCCATGGTGTATATGTACCATCTTTTTATAGCTGCATAGTAGTCCATGGTGTTCATGGATCATTTTTTTATGGCTGCACAGTATTCCATAGCATAAGTGTACAATCTTTTTTATGGCTGCGTGGTATTCCTGGTATATATGTACCACATTTTGTTTAACCAATCCACTGTTGATGTCAGCCCACTATTTCGAAATACTTTCACCATGGTGATTTGAATGTGGAAAAGGCACATGCTTCATCATTTCAAAACATTTTATCAGTCATTAGTCTAGTCCCTCTAAAAATATTTTTATTAGAATTGTTAGTCAACAAAACAATCAGATATGATTTTCTCCAAGAGTGCCTTTAACATGTTTCTTTTCAAAAGAATTCCAATTTTAAAAATATAAGGCAATATTGGAGTTTAGACTTCTAAAATTATCAAACATCTAGAATTATAAAATTGTCAGATACTATTATTCTGCTACATGAGAATAAATTATTTCCACAAATATCAAGACATAAAATTGAAAAGACCAAGTTTTTTTTTTCTTTATTATACTTTAAGTTCTGGGATACATGTACAGAACGTGCAGGTTTGTTACATAGGTATACATGTGCCATGGTGGTTTGCTGCACCCACCAAATCATCATCTACATTAGGTATTTCTCCTAATGCTATCCCTCCCCTAGCCACCCATGCCCTGACAGGCCCCAGTGTGTGATGTTCCCCTCCCTGTGTCCATGTGTTCTCATTGTTCAACTCCCACTTATGAGTGAGAACATGCGGTGTTTGATTTTCTGTTCTTGTGTTAGTTTGATGAGAATGATGGTTTCTAGCTTCATCCATGTCCATGCAAAGGACATGAACTCATTCTTTTTTATTGCTACATAGTATTCCATAGTGTATACGTGCCACATTTTCTTTATCCAGTCTATCACTGATGGGCATTTGAGTTGATTCCAAGTCTTTGCTATTGTGAATAGTGCCACAATAAGCATATATGTGCATGTGTCTGTATAGTAGAATGATTTATAATCCTTTGGGTATATGCCCAGTAATGGGATGGCTGGGTCAAATGGTATTTCTGGTTCTAGATCACTGAGGAATTGCCACACTGTCTTCCACAATGGTTGAACTAATTTACACTCCCACCAACAGTGTATAAGTGTTCCTATTTCTCCAGATCCTCTCCAGCATCTGTTGTTTCCTGACTTTTTAATGATCGCCATTCTAACTGGCATGGGATGGTATCTCATTGTGGTTTTGATTTGCATTTCTCTAACGACCAGTGATTATGAGCTTTTTTTCATATGTTTATTGGCTGCATAAATGTCTTTTTCTGAGAAGTGTCTGTTCATATCCTTAGCCCACTTTTTGATGGGGTTGTTCGCTTTTTTCTTGTAAATTTGTTTAAGTTCCTTGTAGATTCTGGATATTAGCCCTTTGTCAGATGGATAGATTGCAAAAATTTTCTCCCATTCTTTAGGTTGCCTGTTCACTCTGATGATAGTTTCTTTTGCTGTGCAGAAGCTCTTTAGTTTAATTAGATCCTATTAGTCAATTTTGGCTTTTGTTGCCATTGCTTTTGGTGTTTTACTCATGAAGTCTTTGCCCATGCCTATGTCCTGAATGGTATTGCCTAAGTTTTCTTCTAGGGTTTTTATGGTTTTAGGTCTTATGTGTAAGTCTTTAATCCATCTTCAGTTAATTTTTGTATAAGGTGTAAGGAAGGGATCCAGTTTCAGCTTTCTGCATATGGCTAGCCAGTTTTCCCAACACCATTTATTAAATATGGAATCCTTTCTCCATTGTTTGTTTCTGTCAGGTTTGTCAAAGTTCAGATGGTTGTAGATGTGTGGCGTTATTTCTGAGGCTTCTGTTCTGTTCCATTGGTCTGTATAACTGTTTTGGTACCAGCACCATGCTGTTTTGGTTACTATAGTCTTGTAGCATAGTTTGAAGTCAGGTAGCATGACTCCTGACTCTGTTCTTTTTGCTTAGGATTGTCTTGGCTATATGAGCTCTTTTTTGGTTCCATATGAAATTTAAAGTAGTTTTTCTAATTCTGTGAAGAAAGTCAGTGGTAGCTTGACGGGGATAGCATTCAATCTATAAATTACTTTGGGCAGTAAGGCCATTTTCACGGTATTGATTCTACCTATCTATGAGCATGAAATAGTCTTCCATTTGTTTGTGTCCTCTCTTATTTCCTTGAGCAGTGCTTTGTAGTTCTCCTTGAAAAGGTCCTTCACAGCCCTTGTAAGTTGTATTCCTAGGTATTTTATTCTCTTTGTAGCAATTGTGAATGGGAGTTCATTCATGATTTGGCTCTTTGTCTATTATTGGTGTATAGGAATGTTTGTGATTTTTGCACATTGATTTTGTATCCTGAGACTTTGTTGAAGTTGTTTATCAGCTTAAGGAGATTTTGGGGTGAGACGATGGAGTTTTCTAAATATACAATCATGTCTTCTGCAAACAGAGACAATTTGACTTCCTCTCTTCCTATTTGAATACCCTTTATTTCTTTCTCTTGCCTGATTACCTTGGCCAGAACTTCCAATACTATGTTGAATAGGAGTGGTGAGAGAGGGCATCCTTTTGTGCCAGTTTTCAAAGGGAATCATTCCAGGATTTGCCCATTCAGTATGATATTGGCTACGGGTTTGTCATAAATAGCTCTTATTATTTTGAGATACGTTCCATCAATACCTAGCTTATTGAGAGTTTTAGCATGAAGAGGTGTTAAAGTTTATCGAAGGCCGAAAAGACCAATTTCTAAAAATTATTTTCAACAAAAGTATACATGATGTGACAAAAGAAATCATGCATGGCCTTTAGATACATTCAAAATTAGGTAGAAATTCTAATTCCACTCTGTGACATTAGATAAGGTTCTTGGTTTCCTTGATTACCTTATTTTTCTCAATTGTAATATAAAGGTTTTTTAAAAAACCTACTTCTCAGTATTGTTTTGAGAATTAAAGATAATGAATCCACAGCATATGGCACATAGTAGGCTTTCAATATTGGGAGATAAAATTTTTTATTACCTTTCTATGATTTGTTTAGGTTGCAGATGATCATTCGATTTTTTGACAATTTCATAAAATATCTCTGTAAACACAGTGAGCCAGCCATTTTTCACTATTCATCTGTCTTCTCAATAAAAGTTTTACATATAGGCATTTTTCTTTTGAAATGTAATAAGGTTGACTTAATTTCATTTGTTTGTACAGTGCTTTTGCATTTTTCCTGTATCATAATAATTTCTGGGTATTTTATTTAATACCAACTTTAAAAGGCATTCATTTGCTATTATAATTAAACCATACTTCAAATTGGGCATTGTTTGTCCATTTTAGTTCAAACTATATGAAATTGCTGATATGTAACAATTTTTGATATATAAAAACAACATCATATGGTTGAAATTAATACATACATATTTTTTATTTCATCAAACGATGAAACCTAGGAAACTGATAAAAATTGGAGCACAAATTTTGGTTCACACTACATAGATGGAGTCCATTCAAAGTCTTTATCTGTCTGGAAAGCAGTTATTACTACCTAAAAATATATACTTCACTCATTATTTAACAAATATTTTTGAGCAACTGTTAAGTGTCAGGTAGACACACATTTAGTATATTAGACAGCATGAGTACTAAGGTAAAAAAATAAACCTAGGAAGATGAATAAGAGGTCAGGAGAAGAGTCTGTTTGCAACTTTAGATGGGCTGGCAAAAAAGGTCCTAAAAGAGAAAAATGATTTTGGAGTAAAGACCTGAAAAAATTAGGAACTAGTCATATGACTATCTGGGGGAACAACTAAACCTGTGACCTCTACCATGAAGTAAGCTCCATTAGGGCAAGGATTTTGTTCTATTTACTGCTGGTCCAGCATGTAAAACAGTGCCTAATATATTGTAAGTGCTCGATAAAAATATCTGTTGAAAAAGCGGATACTTAATGCATATACAAATATGTTTAAATGCTCAATACACACAAACTTGTTTTTACCATTAATAATAGCATAACTATTGCATACCTTGCTTTTTTCATTATGTCTTGGGGATTTTTTCTAGTCAGTGACTACTAAATACAATGTTATAATAACTTCTGAATATCTATTTTCTGTGGTACAGTGTAAATTCCATTAGAGGAAGACTCAAGTCTATCTCATGGATCAGTAATCCCAAGATAACAGTACCATGCTTGATACACAATATCTGCTGTATATTCAAATAAATGAATAAAAGGTATAACTGACTAGATGAATGAATGAATAATAAAGTCACAAAGGAATAAAATCAGGGAATACTTTTAGGAAACAGTACAAAGTTAGAATGAAGATTCTGGAATATATGTGGCAACAATAGAGGACAGTTGGGCATAATTCAGTAGATTGTGGAGAAACAGAGCCATGGTGTAGGAGAATGATCTGAGAGTCGCTATATGATTTGGGATAGTGAGAAAGGGTATTGTTAGTGATGCTAGGAAGGGATAGGAAGTTTTCCAGGTGTGAGTTATTGAAGCTTTTACAACATTAGCTAAAACTCAGCTTCTCTATTTTTACAAAAAAAAGTTCCATCAATGGGTAAGAATTTATCCTACAGAGAGGACTATGGGTAGAATAGAACTGAATAATCAACTGTCCAGTTTGATTTTATTTCTACTTCTAAGATTTTTTTTTTTTAATACTGTTAAGTGTCAGCTTAATCAGCCCTTAATGATCCAGCCTAATCAGTAATCAACAATCTGGCTTCAAAGATTACGTGATCTGTGTCTTATTATTATTCACAGGTTACCAATATTAATGCTCAAATTTCAAGAGGAGATAATTTTAAAAAATCAAATCAAGCCACATGATATATTCTTAAAATTACAATGGAAATCAGGCCAAAAAAAACCCCACACCTAAGTTACAAGTAAATTACCTTAAAATCAGAAGTTCCAACATAATGGTAGTTTGAAGTTGGAGAAAGTTACAAGAGGAAAAACAAATAATGAATGGGCTGCCAGAATACACTCAAGTTTATTAAGGAGATGTTAATATTATGATTAACTGATTGCATATGTCTACATATGTCTAATCAATTTTAGACATATGTAAAGCTGAGAAATGGATCAGTATTATCCCATGACTATATGTAGAATAAGCGAAATTGACTATATTGCCACTCAGAAAATCTATTTCTGATTTTGTTTTAGCAAGTGCCAAAATTACCAAATATATATTTGTTCCCTGTGAGATGAGAAGGGTTAAAAGCTGCACTTATTCATGTATTAGTATGGTACAGTAAGTTACAGTAACAATATCTCCTCCTATAGGAAACTTTTCTTGAGCTCTTAAGGCTATGTTAGGTCATACGCTCTGGAAGTACCTTTCATTTTGCCTTCACAATATTGGCCAAACAGACTTATAATTATTGTCCTAGGTACATTCCTCACTTGAGTATAAATTTCACAAAGAAAAAGACAATGAATCTACTTCCTCAAGTGTAAAAACCCAGTTTGATGCTCCTTTATTTCCCACACTTTGCACCATGCTCTATATAAATGGTATTTTAATGCTGATGTTAATGATAACTTGCTAGGGTCTTCCAAAGACCATTTACCATATCATTTCCTAACTTTCCCTCCATTTTCACCTTATATGCAGGTACAATTTGCCCTCTACATCCATGGGTTTTACACTGTGGATTCAACCAACCACGAATTGAAAATATTCCAAAAAAAATTTAAAAATAACAAATTAATAACCAAGGAGAATACAAATTTAAAAAAACAATATAGTATAACAAGTATTTACATAGCATTTACATTGTATCAGGCATTATAAGTAATCTAGAGATGATGTAAAATATACAGGAGGATGTGCAGAAGTTATATGCAACTCCTACTCCACTTTATATGAGGGGTTTGAGCATCTAGGAATTTTGTTATCCACAGGGGTCCTGGAACCAATCCCCAGTGCATACTGAGGGATGACTGTATTTCTAAAGACCCTATCCTTGGCTCTCTTCTCTAGCCATGTTCTTTATGTATTGTTGTTTTCAACCATTCCTAACTAACATTCTACATTCCTAACTTATAGGCACCTATGGTACACTTTTTACATTGGTGGCTTCCTATTATTCACACCTTTGGATAGGTACTTCCCCCTTGAATTTGGACTATTCTTGTAACTAGCTCTAAATAATGGAATGTAACAGAAGTAAGACTGGGCTAGTCCTGTGATTAAGCCTTAAAAAGTCTTGGTAGTTTCAAGTTCTATATGTTTGTCCTGAGCCACCGTGGAAAAATTCCAGCTAACTTGCAGGAGAGATCATGTGAGGAGACCAGGTGGCAAGGAAAAGGCTCTAAGACTAAATGGAGAGAGAAAGCCAGCCAGCTTCGCTGAACCCAGCCTCCAAATGATCTGCAAGTTCAAAACACCCACATCAATGACCTCTTGTGAGATCAGTAGAACTACTCTGCTGAGGGCAGCTCAGACTGCAAAACTATAAGCAAATAAAGTGTTTGCTCTTTCAAGCCACTAAGTTTTGGGGTGGCTTATTACACAATAGATAAACAAAACTGCTGGAAAACTCAAAATCTAGATCTCCAGCCCTGACTATTACCTAGAGATCTGTATCTAAATTTCAAACTCTACATTTAAATTTCCACATAGATATCTTACCTACATTTGAAATTCAACATCTGCTAAAATAGAATTCAGTATCTCTCCTGTTTCTTATACAGAAAAATAGAAAATCTGTACTGTATAAGCTACTGATTTTAAAACTGTATTCCTCAAAATTCAAGGGCCCTGTGGAGTATTTCTACAGATTTCTTCATAATAGTTTCAACTACAGTTCTTAGTCCCATCACATTATGGGTCACAAAAACTATAAGCTAAAAAAAAAGTAAAAAATTTTTGTTCAATTTAAAAAACACACATCAAGGCCAAAGTATGATGGAACACACTTCACCAATGTGACTTTGGGAAAGTAATTCTAACATTCTAAGCCAGAATCACCTCATGAAATACTAGGGTTTGGACTTAATCTCTGATTTTATAATAGAAATTTTCATTTGGATAAAGACATCTTGAACATACTAGAGGAACAGAGTGGAAACACAGTGTAGTGGTGAAGAGCACAGGTTCAAACCCTTGGAGAAGTGACAGAGCCATAGGTTCTGCCAATTAATAGCTCTGTCACTTCTCTAAGCTCCAATTCCTTCATCTGTAAAATGGGGATAAAAATAAGTATATGGGGTTATTACAAAAATTAAATGAATCAATATTTCTAAAATAGAATATTTGGAATACTGTGTAACATATAGTTAAACTGTTAAATAAAAGACTTTAGGTCAGGTGCGGTGGCCCACGCCTGTAATCCTAAAACTCTGGGAGGCGGAGGCGGGCAGATCACTTGAGGTCAGGAGTTCGAGACCAGCCTGGCCAACACAGTGAAACCCCATCTCGACTAAAAATATAAAAATTAGCCAGGCATGGTGGTGGGTGCCTGTAATCCCATCTACTTGGGAGGCTGAAGCAGGAGAATCACTTGAACCCAGGAGGTGGAGGTTGCAGTGAACCAAGATCGTGCCACCGCACTCTAGCCTGGGTGACAAAGCGAGACTCTATCTCTAAATAAATAAATAAATAACTTCTACTAATTTCTTCAAAAAATTATCACAGGTTTTTTATGTACCATATAATAAGTGAACCGCTCTTTTCACAAATTTGATTCCTGAAATGTCTCTAAAAAACCCATGTTCAATATAATTAGCTATCTAATGAACCAAGAGTTCTGCCTTTAGATCACTAGCATTTTAAATGAATATGGTTAGAGATACTTTATGTTACAGTAGGTTACAATTAAAAATCTTAAAATGATGTGGACTCCTGGTAATCAGTAGCAATAATATGAAATACTGTTTTCTCATATAGAAATGTTATCTTCACTTCAAATTTGATACATACATTAACTATGCTGCATCATTAAAACAACTGAAACATGTAATACTTACCACTGATTGTTTTAGGCTTTTTAGCTATATATTCCTTCCATTTTCTTGAACTGAGTTGGTTGGGAGGTGGAATCAGTATGTTACTAATGGTACATGGCAATACAAAAAGAGCACCAACCTGAATAAAACAGACCATATTTTTATTGATTGCACATTGAGATTCATTCTTGAATAGTGCCAGTTGACAATTTTCCACTCATATTTCACCAATTTAACATGCATTTAGTAATGCCCTCTCCCAAAAACTCCACTATAAAAACTAAAAAGTAAGAGCAATGGCCCACCCTCTGTCAGAACAAAACAAAATAAAAGCTAAAATGCAGACAAACAAAAACAGCAAAGGCATTCAAAGCTACAGGCTTCCCTTTTCCACTGAGGTATACATCTCTGAAAAATTCACAATATTTGCTTCAAGTTCAGGTTGTGGACATGATTTATTTGTATATATACAAAACAGTGTAAGGCTGAGTTCTAGCACCAAAATATTTTGTTATATTCAATCATCATCTTATAACTTTTTGACTAGATGAATTATTGTTCTAGTTTCAAAATTAAAATACATTTGAAGGCAATTTAGAAACTTTGTTCCTGGAAATCAGAGATTTAATGCTAATAGGTAAAAACTGAGGAGAAGACAATGAATTATATGCTAGAAAACATACAGCAACTTCTGACTGATTTATGAGCAAACTCAGCTTATTCATCTTTGTATTGCCAGGGCTGGGGATACAGATGCTTATTAAATATTGGTTCAACAAAATCATCATAATCTATTTAGGTAAATTCTCAGTTTATTAAGGGCTGAATAAAACAAACCACAGTTCTGAAAGCTATATTTTTCCTGTTATGTTAGAAATGCAGCTACATCAATCAGCACATCTCAGTAAAAAGTATTTCATTTTAAAACTTTGGGAAAATTTAGGCAAAGCATTTGCCAAAGATCTTAAAGCTAGTGCAAAACCACTTTTAACTGTCCTATATCGACGGACTAGTTACATGAAATACATGATCACTAATATTTTAATGTTTTGTTGCTATTTATTATTTTTACTTATGCATTCTTAATTCACAGATGTAAAAATAAATATTAAGGTTGGTGCAAACGTAATTGTGGTTTTTGCATTGTTGAAATTTGCTGTTTGATACTGGAATATGTTCTTAAATAAATGTGGTTATGTTATACATCATTTTAATGAGCATTTCTCGCTTTATGTTTTCCTGCTAATAACTTATTACTTGCTGTTTATGTTTATTTTAGACTATGGAAATGATGTTAGACAAAAAACAAATGTGAGTAATTTTCTTATTCGAGTTCAAAATGGGTCATAAAGCAGTGGAGACAACTTGCAACATGAACGCATTTGGCCCAGGAACTGCTAACGAACATGCAGTGCAATGGTGGTTCAAAAAGTTTTGCAAAGGAGACAAGAGCCTTGAAGACAAGAGGTATAGTGGCCGGCCATAGGAAGCTGACAACCAATTGAGAGCAATGATCGAAGCTGATCCTCTTACAACTACACAAGAAGTTGCAGAAGAACTCACTGTCAACCATTCTATGGTCATTCGGCATTTGAAGCAAATTAGAAAGCTCAATAAATCCAGGCATGGTGGCTCATATCTGTAATCTCAGCACTTTGGGAGGCCGAGGCAGGTGGATCACCTGAGGTCAGGAGTTCGAGACCACCCTGGCCAATATGGTGTAACCTTGTCTCTACTAAAGATACAAAAATTAGCCAGGCATGGTGGCATATGCCTGTAATCCCAGACATTTGGGAGGCTGAGGCAGGAGAATTGCTTGAACCTGGGAGGCAGAGGTTGCAGGGAGCCCAGATAGAGCCACTGCACTCCAGCCTGGGCAACAGAGTGAGACTCTATCTCAAAAACAAAACAAAAAAATAAATAAATAAACCCCCAAAAGCTCAATAAGTAGGTGCCTCATGAGCTGAGCAGAAATTTAAAAAATTGTTGTTTTGAAGTGTCGTCTTCCCTTATTCTACACAACGAACAATTTCTCGATCAGATTGTGTGACGAAAAGTAGGCGACGACTAGCCTGGCGGTTGGACCGAGAAGAAGCTCCAAAGCACTTCCCAAAGCCAAACTTGCACTAAAAAAAAGGTCATGGTCACTGTTTCCTGGTCTGCTGCCATTCTGATCCATGACGGCTTTTTGAATCCTGGTGAAACCATTACATCTAAGACTTATGCTCAGCAAATCGATGAGATGCACCAAAAACTGCAACACCTATAGCCGGCATTGGTCAACAGAAAGGGCCCAATTCTTCTCCATGACAACGCCCGACCACACGTCACACAACGAATGCTTCAAAATTTGAATGAACTGGGCTACAAAGTTTTGCCTCATCCATCATATTCACCTGACCTCTCACCAACTGACTGCCACTTCCTCAAGCATCTCAACAACTTTTTGCAGGGAAAATGCTTCCACAGGCAAGGCAGGATGCAGAAAACGCTTTCCAAGAGTTCGTAGAATTCCAAAGCATGGATTTTTATACTACGGGAATAAAAAAACTTAATTCTCATTGGCAAAAATGTGTTGATTGTAATGGTTTCTATTTTTATTCATAAAGATGTGTTTGAGCCTAGTTATAATGATTTAAAATTCATGGTCTGAAACCATAATTACTTTTACACCAACCTAATATGTTAGGAACAAAATAAGAAAGGTTAAAAGAAATATGCTTATTTTTCTTTATTATTATAGCCATAATCTTTTTAAAGTCAAATATATTTTATGTAGTTAAGAATTAGAAATTAAAAATAAAAATATTTAGCAATAGAAAATAAGCATTAAATATAAAAAATATATCTAATTTTCTCGACATTAAATCCTAGTTCTTCTTTCTTGCATACATAAGACTTCATAGCCCAAAAAATGTGACCAGACTGTATGGTTAAAAAGGTGGACAAGGCTGTAATGTGAGTATGCCAGACTGGGTCCCAGTTACAGCTTTCTCAACATTTTAGGGATGCTAAATGCAGTTCAATGCATTACTTATAGCCTAATATAAATGTGGTGGGACCCATTAGCTGAAATGGCCACACTTTTGAGACAGGCACGTTGCGCACATGTACCATAGAGCCTAAAGTATAATAATAATAGTAATAATAATAAAAAAAAAAATTGACTAGACATTTGCTACAAATATGAAAATAAGTATTTCTAAATCACACAAACTATAATTCCCTACAAAATAAAATCGTCAGTTGTTCATAATGCATTCTTAATACACTTAGGTGCTGATAACTTGTTCTCACCCATACAGTAATCATTAGATAACCTCTGAGAGACTTGAGGATGATCTGTTCAAGCTATCATTCTATCTCCAGAATATAAACACCAAATAACATTTCAAATCTGAGTTTTAAAATCTTTTTTTTGAGACAATCTCACCCTGTTGCCCATGCTGGAGTGCAGTGGTGTGATCTCGGCTCACTGCAACCTCTGCCTCCCTGATTCAAGCGACTGTCCCGCCTCCCAAGTAGGCACGTGCCACCACGCCTGGCTAATATTTTCTATTGTTTTAGTAGAGGCGGGGTTTCACCATGTTGCTCAGGCTGGTCTTGGACTCCTGACCTCAAGTGATCCACCCGCCTCGGCCTCCCAAAGTGGTGGGATTACAGGCGTGAGCCACTGCACCTGGCCTCAGTTTCAAAATCTTGATTAAATCTTTTCAGTAGGTCCTCTCCAACAAGCAGTCATTGTGGAAATCATGTTTCTAGCTTGCAAATTCCTCTCTTTGAAGAAATATTTCCCAGCCAGAAGATTAGTGAACATCATAACTCCCTAACAATCCTATCTTGTCTTTTCCTGCTCTAGCTTAATTATTAGTAAAATAAGCTTTACTCCAAGAAGTTTTTACTTATATTCTGGGGCTAATCATAGCTACATAGAGAGATAATTTGTTTAAGCTAAGATGCTGACTGAAGATCACACAAAGCAATAGAATTTAAGCACCATGAAAGTTTCTTGAGAAAGGGCCTGTCCATCTTATTCTATCCAATATTACGAACAAGCATCTGGCAGATAGTAGCAGTAAAAACTTAAAAAAAGAAAAAAAAATTGTTTAATAAATGAAACCCAAGTTATTTATTTATTTATTTATTTATTTATTGAGACGGAGTCTCGCTCTGTTGCCCAGGCTCGAGTACAGTGGCGCGATCTTGGCTCATTGCAACCTCCACCTCCTGGGTACAAGTGATTCTCCTGCCTCAGCCTCCTGCACAGCTGGGACTACAGGCAAGCGCCTCCTTGCCTGGCTAATTTTTTGTATTTTTAGTAGAGATGGGGTTTCACCATGTTGGCCAGGCTGGTCTCGAACTCTTGACCTCAGGTGATCCACCTGCCTCGGCCTCCCAAAGTGCTGGGATTACAGGCGTGAGCCACCGCGCCCAGCTGAAACCCAAGTTATAAAGCCCTAGATTTCAAAGAACTGGTATGTAATTAAACACTTTTTCAAAAATGTGAAAAATGACCAGGTGCAGTGGTTCACACCTGTAAACCCAGCACTTTGGGAGGCCGAGGTGGGTGGGTCACTTGAGGTCAGGAGTTTAAGACCAGCCTGGCCAACATGACGAAACCCTGTCTCTACTAAATATACAAAAAAAATTAGCCAACCATGGTGGTGTATGCCTGTAGTTCCAGGTATTTGAGTGGCTGAGCCAGGAGAATTGCTTGAACCCGGGAGACGGAGGTTGCAGTGAGCCAAGATCACAGCCTGGGCAATAGAGCGAGACTCCGTCTAAAAAAATAAAATAAAAAGAGTAAAAAACAAATCATAACTCAATGTGTAAGAGAAATAAATTACTTCATATTTAGATTTGTTCTCTAAGTTACATAATATATGGCTTCAAAAATAATCCCTTTTGCTGCATTAAACTGGGAACATAGTTATAAAGTCTCTATTTCTTACTAATAAAGTATGTTGTAATATTTTACAATCATGGTTCAAGAAGAAAAAATGATAATCTAATACAACAAATTTAAAACAAAACAACTGAAAATATATTATTAAACATTAATAGTTTAGGGTGCTTCTAGGATTAGTGTTGCCTGTCTTCAATAACTAGATGGACTAATGCTCATGTTACACCTATGTTAAACTATAGGTACAGATCTCATTTTGACTTCAAATAGTCTCTATAAATTAGCCAGGCATGGTGGCACATGCCTGTAATCCCAGCTACTTGGGAGGCTGAGGCAGGAGAATCACTTGAACCTGGGAGGCAGAGGTTGCGGTGAGCCGAGATCACGCCACTGCTCTCCAGCCTGGGTGACAGAGCGAGACTCCGTCTCAAAAAAAAACAAAGTCTCTATAAGATTTCTACAAATTTCTCTGTAAAATTTCTATAAATTTCATCATACCTTCAAATTACTTAGAGAATATCTAATATCTAGTGCTTTATACTTTTAAGGAAACTGTTTCACATATGTGTCTCAATCATTTGGGCCACATAAACTTCAAAGACAATAAAAAATTAGTTAGCAACCATCATTTATGTCATACTTGGTAGTTTATAAAATACATTTCAATTTGGTTTTTATTACACTCTGAAATAGGTAACAGAGGGATTATTATTTCCAGTTTACAATATTAAAAGCTGTAAGCCAGTGAGTGGCATAGCTATGGCTTAAAGTCAAGTTTTCTAAAAAACATGCTCTTCTATTTAAGACTTTCTACTATACCATCTATATTCCTTTCCTCCCTTATTTGACAATATAGATAATTAATGATAAATAATAATATTCTCAATCCACACAATGAAGCAGCTTCAAAAGATTAGGTGACTGGACAGGGTTATATAGAGAGCTACTTAGCTACCTGGATTAAAATAGAAGCAGGGTATTTTTTATTCTCAGTGCACTTAAAAAATATATACTAATTCATAAGATGTCTCTGCAAATAGTTTGGAGAAATGTATGGCCTTATTAATCTCTATCTAAAGTAGTGTCTCTTGACTTATTCCCTATCTCAGGCTGTTTATTTCTTCATAATTCTTATTATGTCTGCAGTTATTTATTTTCTGTTTGTCCCCTAAAATGTAAGTTCCACAAATATAAAAGCTTCTTCTGTATACTTCATTACTGGGTTCCCGAAATCTAGTATAGTACCTCATACACAGTAGAATATATGTTGGATAAATGATAAAAGATAAATTTTAAAATTTCAAAATTTAGCAAATTAGTTATTCTTAGAGGATGAAAGCCAGGTTAATACTGGTAAAGGCCACTTCATCAAATAAATACTTTGGTGCCCTATTCAAAGGACTATTAAATTTATGGAAAAAGAGGCCAGAAGCCAAAATTTTAAGTTAGTATATAGTCAAGTATACATCTTAAGGTCAAAATCATTTTTCCTTTACTATATCAATTTCCTATAGGAATTATAACCAAGACTTGATTATAGCACCATAGGGAAACTGTTATAATTATAATAATCATTTTCTCCCTGCAGGACTATTTGCTAGTCTACTTGTTATTAAAACAATAAGAAAATGTAATGTAAGTACTGCCAATAAACATCTTGTGCATTAAAAATTGTTTTCACAGAAACATAACAGTTGAATAAATAACTAGAAAAAAAGCAAACTTTCACTTTTTCCTATTAAAAACTGATTTTGATTTTAAATAGATGAGTCCACTTAAAATTCTTTATATTGTAATTTTTTTAAAGTTAAAAATATACCAATTTTACATCATTATATATACAAAATAACTGTTAAGGTAGCCATAAATCTCCTAAACATCATCAGAATTTAGAAAGAAAAATTGAAAACTCCCAAATGACAATTTAGTAGAACTTTAGCTTTTTCCACTTTCATCCCTTGCCTTATAATGAAATAAAGAATGCAAGTATATGAATGTCTTCTCATAGAATTGAGATCGCATGTTGAAGTAGGTTAACAATAACATGTTATAAAATTTTAAAACTTTAAAGCAATTACTAGTCATAAAGCTTATTTCTGAAAATCTCTCCTAAAAACAAAATGTCACTTACGTTTGCAGAGTACTTTTACAGTTATTATGAAAAGTCCAAAATATCTTAATATGAGTTAGGACCAAAATTATCCTATATTACATTAAAGAAACCAAGTCATCAAGCAAACAGATTAATAAGTTACATTCCCTTTTCTTACACATCCTTAAATGGCAAGTATAAAAACAAACAAACAAAAAACCCCCAAGAAACCCTCAATACCTTGCTACACAGAGAAGAAATCTGCTCCAACAGCAACACAGAATTCTGTTTGGTACTGTTTGTCAATCCTCTGTACTAAGGAGTTAAAGAAATGATGTAATGGTACCCATGAAACAATGTACTCCTTAAAATAAGTTTCATTATTTCAATTCTTCCACAGTTGCTTAAATTCATTGATTAAAAAATTTAACTATAGCAATTAACAATTACGCCTTTCCCTAGGGATAATTATTTTTCCAATTATTTGTTTGATTCTGAAAATATGCTAAGAAACAGTGCTACTATATAGAGCATTACTATAAACTATATGAACAAGAAATTTATAAAAACTGTAGCTTCTAAATAAAAATTCAAAAACACTATGCTAGTGTTTCATTTCCAGCCAATAACAATTTCTTTTTATACAAAATGTTCTGTTCTTAGATGTATTTCTAAACATTCTTATATTTTTTAAAAGAGAGTTTAAAATATGTTGAATATATTTGCAGATACATGTGATACCATTTATATTTACTTAAATACATAAAATGATACATCAGCTGACTGATTCTTACGTTTCTTCATGCTGACGGCAGGAGAAACATTTAAATATTTTTTAAGTATATAAATTACTTGTTTTATTTTCCACAGATTCCTAACATTTCTCCCTCCTCTCTACAGCATATACCAGGAAGTCCTCTGTCTATTCTAAAAGCATAAATACAGTATTTGAGGGAAGATTTTTTTTTCAAGTTGTAGAACTTTTCTTAACATAATGGTAGCAAAAAGTATACTGAATGTTATGTAAAAACACGGCCAAACATCTAAATGTTGGGTGGTACCATGAAAACAGTTTACAGTGCACTTTGCAAACCTTTTTGATGCAGAAACTTTTTGCAAGTGACATTTTATCGGGAAACCCGATATTTAGGGCAGAACAGGTGCTGCTCTGGTTGCAGTAGGAGGGGGCCAAGAGCCATGCCCACTCAACTTATCTTTCAATCCCATTATCTGGAGAACTCAGTCCTTGACTTTCCTTGGAAGATAGTTTGAAAACCATTGGTCTAAGGCAAGAAACTAATATAAGATAAATATGTCAAATAGCTTCTGACCTACAAGCTGTTAACAGATGAGGACAGAGAAAAGAAGTATTAATAACAGATTATATCTGAAAGTAATGTCTACAGTTATACTGCCAGGTAGCATGCTGGCTAAATGGTTCTCAACAGTAATGTACAATGGATAAAAAATTTTTTAAACTACCTATTATACTTTTTACTGCAATGTACATTACCACTCCAACTACCCGAACCTGAATTCCTCTTCCTCTATGAAAATGGCTCACCTCATGTTATCTCAACTAGTGACACCAGTTTCAACATAGGGAATCAACTACACTCTCTGGCCTTCTCACTTTCTCAGCATGTAATAAATAAATCATGATACCGTGTTGATTTTACATCTTTAACACATCGTGTACTTCTCCTGGCTCTCCATTCCAAATGCTACTTGTTTAGTTCGAGCTTTGCTCAGGTTTCCAAAATCCTACCAGCATGATCTAAAATTTACTTTTCATTAAGCTACTGTCTGGCTTATAATCCTTGCATGATTCCTCATTATCTTTAGGATAGAATTTACCCCCAATCATGATACGTAACGTCTTTTAAGACCTGATTAATCTGAAAAGTCTCTCCAATCTGATCACTTAGCAACTGCCCTCAACACCCCCAAACCAAAAAACCACTACTCTTTAATGATTCTAGACTACAAACAGTTCTCAGCTGGGTAAGGTTCTCCTATGCCTTTGTAAATGTTATCTTTTCTGCAGCAAAGAATTTTCAATAAGAAAATAATGAGTATTTTGATTTAAGCTGACATAATCCAAAGTCATTCATCTGACAATATTGAGTGCTTACTATATGCTATGATATATTGTAGTTACAGACTTCTTCAGCAGAAACATATTGAGTAAAACAGAGAAGTCATGGAGATGTATTCCTGGATTTCAGGAAAAGGGAAATTATTTCCAAAAAGCATTAAAACTATAAAAAATAATAGTAAAGTTAACAAAAGCACATAAACTATATACGTGGTGGTGTCTGGGCAGTGGGTAGGAAGGACAAAGTTGCAGTTAATGCTAGGCTAGGTGTGAGAGTAGATCAGTCCTGTGTTCAAGCAGAGAACATTATAATTGCATTAAAGAAGCAAGGCTCAATCACTTCTGTATTATTTCCATAGCCCTATCCATAGAAAAGTCTCAACAATACTGAACGAAAATAAAGATGCTTGCATAGGGAGGAAGATTTCTGATAAAATAGGTATAGGATCCAGGAGGTGGGAAAAGCAAGAACTTCCTTCCCCAGCAACTCCAACAATAAGGAGTCCAGCAGCCTACTTGAACATCAACATCAAAACAATGAATATAATGAAAAATATATACCTAACATGTATATTTACCTGACAATACCAGAACATTCTACCTGACACAGAAAATGTAACCTAAAATGAACATGAAAATGAAAATGTAAATGAAAGGATACAACTCAAATTCAATATCTGACATATAGCAGGAGGGTAGATCTGATAATTTTATCATCTGCACAAATTCTAAAGCAGGGCCATAATAATGGAAAACCTAGAAAAGAAATTAAAATTGTGTAATATTTAAATACCATAAACAAAAGTAAACAAATTAGTGATTAAGGGTTTAAAACTTTAAAATGGATCTTAAAAAGCAACTTTTTACACATTAAGCATGCCTAGCATTTAATCCTCTATAGCAGACCAGAATTTCTTCAATTTCAATTCTACCTTTCAGGTTACAGAAACAGACATGGAGATCACTTAGTAACCAGGAAGAGCTTTCACAGGAGAAAATAAGTATGGGAAGAGGTAAGCAACAGAGGACAAGCGTTCTCAACTTTTGCTGTTTATCTTCAACGAGACAGACAGGTGATACAATAGGCTATAGTGTTGAAGAAACAAATTAGCAACCTACCTCTGCAAGAGGAATCTGCAGACTAAAAAAGTGAAAGAAAAGACACTCCAGGATGAACTTATGTTGAGTGGTACACTGACATTACAAAAAAAAAAAAAAAAAAAAATTCTAGCGAAAAGACTAAATAAATTACAGAGAGAGATAGTGAAGCCAGCATGTGCTAATTAACATAGAAAGTTCCATTCAGAAAAAATAAAATTTCGGTACTGTATTTCTTGGGTAAAGCCTAAAACCAAATTAGAGTTTGTTACTGAAGGGCAGCTATTTCAGTAGTTGGAGCCACGGTGCTTCCCATGAAAGGCAAAGAAAAGAGCACACTTCTTGAAGAGGTTACACAAAGTTTTAGACTTGTAAAAAGCAGAGTAGTTTCACCATACATGATTATGTGTATATATATCTATAATCATAAACATATGTGTTTATACAGTGTGTGTGTCTATACATATACAGAGAGAGAATATGAAGTTTACATTATTGAAGAAGTTGTACCCTAAGATTCTCTTCAACAGTAGCAAAAATTTGGATACATTATTCATACTTGAAGAAAAGTTGAGGTCATGAATCTTACGATTCTAATTTTTAGAAAAGAATTTAATATTCCTGTGAAAGATGGCCATAGTAAGTTACTTAAAGTAAGCAATTGTAAACAAATATTGAGAAATGAGTTCAAATCAAATTATACCCTCTTTTTGTACCACCCTTTGATTAGAAAATATTAACCATCAATTTGACATACTTTTAACTTCATACCCACTGTTTTCCATGTTCTTAAATTAGTTATTTTAAAGTGAATTCTAAGGTACCTTCATATAAATATCTCTTCTTATGTTATTTTTCCAATGTTAAAAAGCCAACTAAACCTTTTCCTAATTATTATATTTTATAATTACTTGCATTTTAAGAACAAATGTATAGGAGATACGGGGCAAGAACTGATACTTCTTACACTGTAAGTTAAGCATATGTCAGGTACTATGTCACATATTAAACTCTCACCTCAATTAATCCTCATAACTTTGTAAGATAAGTGTGTTACTATTGCCTCCACTTCACAAATGAGTTAATCAATCTACTCAAGGTTATAAACAACAACTTATAGGTGACACAGTTAGGTTCCAAACCCATGTTTACCTAACATCAAAACATATCCTCTTTTCTCTATGTCATATTCTCTCCAAACTGCGTCTTAGAAAGGTCACATAGTAAAGTCCAAACCAAAGGTGGTTTCAGGACTATACACATTTAGTAGCATTACATTTTTTTAAACATCTAAAACAATGACAATTTCACCAAAATTTAATGCTGATGACACAGTATAACTTAAGTACTTAATTATATTAAAAATTATGCTAGTGAGCACACTTAAGCACATATATTAGTAATATTAAGTCAAGATTCAAACATATTTTATAGGAACAAAAATACACATGAATGATCACACAAAAAAATTAAACACGATTACCTTTGGCAAAATATTCTTATCCTTTGATGGTATGATCTTTTTGGCAAGGAAGTCAGTATTTAAATTAGATGTACTAAAATTCTTAGGTGTGACTCCCTTTAAACAAAATTCAGGAAAACTAATTTCAAATCCAAACTGAAAATAGACCAAGAAAACACAGTTACAAGTATCATGAATAATGCTATAAAGATTAATACATCTTATTATAATGTAAAAGTTGAGGGGAAACCCATGTATAAATTTATTTTTGATTCCTCAGCTCAAAAGTGTGGTTCTCACATTTAGGTACACATCCTGTTTTAACTTAGACATCAATTTTTCAGGTTTTCATGAAAAGCTCTCATTGGCCCTTCACCAGTTGGCAAGACTATGTTAGGCTCATTCTATGCAGCCACAGGACCAAACAACCTCTTTTGCATTGTTCAATATCTGACTTCCTACCAGTCTGTAAGTTATGCAAAGACAGAAGCTGTCTGTCTTGTTCCTTTTTTTTTTTTTTTTTGGCTTTGAGATGGAGTTTCACTCTTGTGGCCCAGGCTGGAGTATAGTGGCACAATCTTGCCTAACTGCAATCTCCACCTCCTGGGTTCAAGTGATTCTCCTGCCTCAGCCTCCTGAGTAGTTGGGATTATAGGGACCTGCTACCATGCCCAGCTAATTTTTTGTATTTTTAGTAGAGATGGGGTTTTACCATGTTGGCCAGGCTGGTCTTGAACTCCTAGCCTCGGGTGATCCACCCGCCTCAGCCTCCCAAAGTGATGGGATTACAGGCGTGAGCCACCGCACCTGGCTCTATCTTATTCTTTACTAGATCCTTAGTACAGTGTCTCACATAGTTTGTCTTTGATAAATGTTGCTGATAAGATCAATTGCTGCAGAAGTAGTAATAGCAAGGATGCTAATAATAGTAATGGTAGGCACAACAACAGTGATAGCTAATGCTTACTGAGTGGTTACTCTGTACTTTAAATAATTTAATCCTCACAAAAATCTATGTGATAAGAACTATTATCATCATCTTACAGATGAAGACAACTGCAGCACCAAGAGGCTAAGCGTTACACAACATGCTACGTTAAACTAGAAAGAAAAAAGAGTTGAGATTTGATTGTAGGCAATATAACTCTAGAATCTATGTCCTTAATCACCATGATGCCTCTTGACTAAAAAGCTGTTCTCTACCAAAAAAAGTGATTTCAAGTTTTAAATGCATCCAGTGGAGACATGGACATTTAATTTCCTATTCAAGAGAATAAAAGAATCACATGAAAAGAACTCTGCCATTATCTCTCTGTAAGTAAGCATGCAGTTTCAGAAAACATACAAAAGCAATTCTAGCAAACTGTATCTTCCACTCTTCCACTTGGCTATGTGGGGTTTTCTTTTCGGGTTTTTTTTTTTTTTGAGACGGAGTCTCGCTCTGTCGCCCAGGCTGGAGTGCAGTGGCGTGATCTCAGCTCACTGAAACCTCCGCCTCCCAGGTTCACGCCATTCTTCTGCCTCAGCCTCTTGAGTAGCTGGGACTACAGGCACCTGCCACCACGCCCGGCTAATTTTTTATATTTTTAGTAGAGACGGGGTTTTACCGTGTTAGCCAGGATGGTCTCGATCTCCTGACCTCGTGATCTGCCCGCCTTGGCCTCCCAAAGTGCTGGGATTATAGGCGTGAGCCACCCACTGCGCCCAGCCTATGTGGGGATTTCTTTATACTAAAACATTTGCAGAGAAAGTTCACCTGCAGATTTAACCTGTCTGAGATTAGGATGAGCAAACGTGCAAATCAACAAGACAAATCCAGCCACATTGATTCCTGTTGTCTAATCAGAGATTTTATTAAACCATTATTAAGGGTGAATTAAAAAGGAAGAAAAATTTCTAGTAATTAGTGTAACAAAACTTTAGAGGAACTCAAAAGCCTACTCATGCTCCCATGCTACCCTAAATAAACATTAAGAAACTTTCTTAGTTTAGTTTTGCCTATCTACAAAAATACATAAATTACTATGAACACTTATTTCAAAATGGACATAACTTACAAAACCCACAAACATTCTTTCATAGTAAGAGACGTCAAAATGAAATAGAAATTTCATAGAAATTCAGGATTAGAAGAGTCCACCTAATACAACATTCTCATCTTATAATTGAGAAATCTGGGGTCCAGTAAGGTTAAAAAAATTTGTTCAAAATCTGAGGTTTATTTGTTCAAAATAAACAGCAAAGATCACCTAAGGTAGTATTATGGGAAGACAAAATGCTGTAAGCAATTTTTCTAGTAGTTTACACATGCAATAAAATAAAGCAGTTTGGATAAACAACATGAACTCAATTAAAAATTCTATGTTTTAAAAGAACGTTACATTCTGGAAACAGCACTCGAATATAATCACATTATTATGTGATTAAATTAAAGTTAATTAAAATCAAACAAAAATTCAGTTCATTGGTGGAACTACTCACATTTAAAGTGCTCAGTAGTAATAAGTGGTTTGTAGGCTACTGTATTAGCACAGATATAGAACATTTCCAATATTGCGGAAAGTTCTACTTAGATAGTGCTATTCTAGAATATCTTTATAAGGTACATTTTCATTAAGATTTATTTAAATATCTGTGTTGTAAATAAAATTGAAAGGCCCGCTTGGCAAACTGTGAATAATCCATTTACCTTTCTTTCCCATATCTGTATTTTCCCCCTCCATAATTCCTTTGAGTCAATAACATTTCTGAGATCTTCTAAAGATACAACATTAGCAGAAAGGTATTCTGCAATTTTCTGACAGTTCCTATAAAAAAAAGATTACAACAATTAAATACAGGGTTTTATATTTCACTGATTTAATCATTATAGTTAACTACAAGCCTAAGAGGCAAAATTGCAAAATTTATATTGCTGTATTTTTCCTATTAATATGAAACACCCATTAAGTCAGTCTCTAAGTGCGTTGCTGACACATGTTCATTTAATTCCAACATCCTCACAAATTTAGAGAAATTATCTTTAGTACTAAGGATGAAGAAATAGACTTTCCTCTTACTATTGGCTTAAAGGTGTCAGATGTACATAAACACACACACAGGCACAATGTCACTTCCTTATCTTCAAAAAGAGAACTGCTCTCCTATATTGTCCCCATACAGCTTTGTATGGAATTCTGTAACAGCACTTATCACAGACTTTCTTGACTGTTAACATTCCTGTTTCTCCCTGCACTTCAATGAAAAAGATCATGTCTTCTCACTTTCTTAACTTACAAGCATCTACTGCTATGCTTGCCATAAAGGTATTGCTCAATAAACATTCGTTGAATGAAAACAAATCATGAAGTTATTAAATCCAACTGAATGTTTAAGGATCAAAATTGTAATATACAATTAATCCTTGCTAAAATATCATAAAATACAACAGTGTATATTTATTCCTACATTGGCACGTAACAGAAAACCAAACACAACATGACAAATCCAGTGTATCTATGTTCAAAAGCACACAGTGTGCTTATAGAATTAATCCTCAATAATGGTTGTAAAACAGCATCAATAACATTTACTAAAAACTTAAATATCTCAGAAACATAAATATAAAATATGAAACATCTAGATTCTTCTCAATACACAAATTTGCAATCATGATATAACATAAAATTTTATCTTGTCATATTAAAATAATTTTTAAATGCTGAGTCTGAAAAAAGAATAGTATGTTAACTGTGAAAACAGACAAGGCAGACAATAATCAAATATGAACAAAGAAGCTTACATTTCACAGTGATTTCCTGCTATAGTGATCTTTGCTGAATACCATTCTCTCAAATGTTTTAATGCTCCTACAGTAGGTAAACAGTCTTTCAATTTAGGAGGATCTTTGTCAGAAAGCAATAGTATTATATCTACCATTGCTCTACCTAGAAAGAGAAAAAGGCATTTTTGTAATTTTTAAAAAGTTAGATCTGAAATGTCTCAAAATAGTACCCTGAAGAACTGAATTTTATGTTTATTTAGAAAAATGAATTTTATATTTATTTAGAAGACAAAGGAAGCTTTTAGTTTTAATTTCTGAAATTCTCCAAAACAATATACGCCCTTAGGAATTCAAACTTTTTAAATGTTCATCATTTATTGAAAGCCATGTTATCCTGAAATAGCTAGCATATACTAGAAAACAATAAACTATATCATAATTACTTGCCAATTCTGCAGCAGTGGTTAATTACACACATTGCTCTTATGATCATCAATGCTATTGTACTCAACAGAGGAAAAAAAAAAACCTGTGCAATTTCATTATGTTTTTCTAAACATAATTTTGTTATCCAAAAGAGAATGAATTAGTGCAAAACTGTAATGTTCAAACAAACGATGTCTCTTTTATAAAGGACAATAAAACTCAGAAAACCAATTATACTGACATCATCATTGGATCCTGAGAAAAAATAACTTCACAAAACTTTAAATTTTATAAAATTATACGTATCCTGAAGGACTACAAAAACCAAAATGAAACAAACTGGAGATAAATTTGATAATGAAAGTATTCTAATTTGCCAAAACAACTATGTAATATTTCAGTGCATACTTTGAACTCAACGATTTTCATTTTAAAAGTTGATATGTTTGTCAACTCATTCAGTTATTTTTCTATGTGGGGCTTTTTGTACTAATATATGATCTCTTTGAATATAGAGATCAGGCTGACTATAAGCTATAAGCTCCTTTATGTTAATCACAGATGCTTTATTCATCATGGTACACTTGGCTCCTAGTACAAATATTTACTTAATAATGACTTTCAATAAAGTATTCAGAAAAGAATACTCTTCAAAGTATTTGCGAATGCCAACTGTACCAAATATTAGATGACAGCTACTTGATTAACACAAAGGAAAAAAGAAAAAAAACAGTTTTAGGAATATTATGATACAGTATTTCACAAAGTATTCTTTCCACTAAGGGGAAAAAAATAGGTTCTATAAAAAAATGCTGAGGAAACACTTTCTTTTATGGTGTGACTTCCATTTGATAATGCATATAGTAACTTCACCATAAAAGAATGTTATCCAAATCATCAAGGCTAAACAATCTCTTTTTTTAAAGAGCTGTTTATAGGATTAATCTTCTACAGAACATACTCTGAAAAGCAACAGTCTGTAGTAGAAAGATTCTTCTTCAGCTATAACTAAAGAAACAGAGATAGTTATTTAATGTTCAAAGTTCTAATTTTTGCCTAACTAAATGAAAACAATGAAAAGAACTGCTACATTTCAGTAATGTACTCTCATGGATACATTCTGTATCAACTTCAATTAAAAATTGTTTTGCATTTTTTAATTTAAAGATTAGAGTGAGAACACTAACATAAAGAACAAATTTATCATTTATTCATAAAAAGTGTAATAAGATAAGATACAAATTATTGAAAGCAGTCATAAAATATTACCAGGAGCAGGAAGCTTGTCTGATAACTGATGCAAATTTTCTGCAGCTTCTTCATAGAGACTAAAATAAAAGGGTAAGTTAGGGAAAGAAAACCCCATAAATATATTTATATATAATAATAACAGGTAATATTAACTAAAAAGATTGTTGCACAGACACTATTAAACAGGTTAGATGTATAATCTCATTTGATCTTTATAACAATTCCAGGAGGTACTACTATAATACTATTATTATCTCAACTTTAAATAACTTGCCTAAAGTTACATAATTAGTATGTATGGAAGCTGGGATTCAAACCCTGAGTACAAGTTCTTATCCACACCCCAAAAACAAACAAAAAAAGGGAATAAAACTCCCTAAATTATAACTAGCATATTAAATATAAATCATAACTAACAGACCAAACTTTTTTTGGAACCTTTTATTTATTTATTTATTTTTGGTTTTTTTTTTGAGACAGGGTCTGACTCTGTCACCCAGGCTGGAGTGCAGTGGCATGATCACAGCTCACTGCAGCCTCAATCCCCCAGGCTCAGGAGGTCCTCCCACCTCAGCCTCCTGCATAGTTGGGATAGCTGGGACTACAAGTACACACCACCATGCCTGGCTAATGTAGAGACGGGGTTCTGCCATGTTGCCCAAGCTGGTCTCAAACTCCTGAGCTCAAGTTATCCATCTGCCTCAGCCTCCCAAAGTGCTGGCATTACAGGCATGAGCCACTGCACCCAGCCATTTTTCTGAATCTTAAAAGTAAGAAAATGCTAAGTGTTCAATAAAAAAGGACATGATTTTCCTCTGAATGGTGTTTAACAGTCTTGACTAAAGAATATGACGCCCTCTTCAGATTCTTCAAAACTTATCAGTTTTATCTATATGATGTAATTTTTTTCTCAAAAAAGTTTATTATATAGCATAAAGGTACTTAAATCCTTTACTATAAACCCACCATCTTAGAAACTTAAGGCATCTTATGTAAACTCTAGTTTTCAGGCTCCCCCTTGTGGAAATAATTATTAGGTCACTTATCAGAAACTTTTATACTCGTCTTTTCTTTTTTTTTTTTTTTTTTTGAGACGGAGTGTTGCTCTGTCGCCCAGGCTGGAGTACAGTGGCGCAATCTCGGCTCACTCCAACTTCCACCTCCCGGGTTCAAACGATTCTCCAGCCTCAGGCTCCCGAGTAGCTGAGATTACAGACAACTGCCACCACGCTCGGCTAATTTTTTCTATTTTCAGTAGAAAAGGGGTTTCACCATGTTAGCCAGGCTGGTCTCGAACTCCTGACCTTGTGATCCACCTGCCTCGGCCTCCCAAAGTGCTGGGATTACAGGCGTGAGCCACCGCAGCCGGCTATACTTGTCTTTAATAGTGGTAGGAAAACATATGGGATGATAAGAGTTTTTAAGGGTAAATAAAAGCACCTAAGAAATTATCTAAAAGTACTTCAATACTTTATGGATGAGAAAACAAAGGACCAGAGAAGTTACGTGACTGGCCTAAGATTGTGTAAATAAAGTCTACCTCTACTAATCCCTGGTTCAATGATATTTCTCTGGTTTGGAAAGGTCTCCTTTTTCAACCAGTACAAACAAATATGATCTGGAAAAAGGAAAATGAAATTTTTTAAGTCTAAAGCTACTTACAGATATAATATGTGAATACTAAAATAAGAGCAGTTTTGTCATGAAATGTTACGAAAGACTAAAATAAAAGGTATTAACTATAAGAGGTGGGATATTTCATGAACAGAAAAATTATTATCACAACTTACGTCACCTGGATCAACTTACATATTATACCACAATTGAAAAAAACCTAAAAGTGAACTCAATCATGTACATATAATCCTCACAAACTCTATGGATTTTAAAAGGTACCTGAAATGCTGCAAATACACAAAAATTAAAGAAGTCACATATTTCGGCCTCAAATAGCAAAATGAAAATGATACTTTGGTATGAATGCTAGCTATTAACATTAAATAACATTTATATTCAAGCTTTTAAAATACATTATTGGCCAGGCACAGTGGCTCACAGCTGTACTCCCAGCAGTTTGGGAGGCCAAGGCAGGCAGATTGCTTGAGCTCAGGAATTCGAGGTCAGCCTGAACAACATGGCGAAACGATATCTCTACAAAAAAAATACAAAAATTAGCTGGGTGTGGTGGTGCACACCTGTAGTTCCAGCTACTCTGGAAGCTGAGGTCGGAGGATCGCTTGAGCCCAGAAGGTCTAGGCTGTAGCAAGCCATGACTGCACCACTGCACTGCAGCCTGGGTGACAGAGCAAGACCCTGTTTCAAAAACAAAATAAAATATTAGGCGGAATTTATCTTCAAGAAAGTAACATGTTAATTAAAATATCACTTTTTATGATTCTTGACATTATGTAAGCTTAAGAAACATGCATTTTAAAGAATTTTATTCAAATAAAAGGCCCAAATTGCCTTATGTCTTCCAAAGTGAAGAGTCAAAAATTTCAATTAACTAGTTTCTTCAGTAAAGATGCTAAAATATATAATCTTCATTCTCATGGATTAAAATAACTGTCTAATATTAAGTATTTTAATGATAATACAAAAACCATATAAGCATACTCAGCCAAGGATAATGATTCCCTGCTATTACTGTCTTCTTCTTCAAAACACTCAACAGCACCCAAACATTCTTCGATATTTGTTTGAAGAACATCTTCAATTTTATCTTTTTCTGTATCAAAATGTATCTCTTGCCAATCAGAACTACAAAACTAATGAATCAAAAGATTGTATTAAATAATGGATCATGAAATTATTTATATTAGTGAAGACATTCATTAGTAGGTATTCTTAAATTTATATTACCTGATAAAATCCATATATTGCCTGCACTGCAAAGAACCACTTCTTGGAACCAGGTACACCACCCACTGAACAGGCTTGAAAATAAAACCACACTTATTATTAGAAAGGCAAGCCATAAATAAGCAGATGACACAGCATATATACTGTACTTACAGACCATAACTTTGAAACATATTACATAATTATCCAACATATATATGTGAATCTTTTAAAAATCCCTACTAAAAATTCAAATACAACAATCTACCTAAAGAGCAAAATTCTTTACTCGCAATAAATACTTGGCTTTCATTTGTCACAATTCAAAATTTCATATTATTATTTTTTATTATTTTAATCATCATTTCACACAGATTACAATCTGTGACCATAAAGATGTTGAAAATACAGCTACTCAATTACTACTGAGTAAAGCAAAACCATGTAAGTCATTTTAGTGAAAACAATTCCCTCTCCAAAGACTATGCAGGTTGGTTCAGCCTGACTAGAGACAGAGGCGTTAAAGAGCAACCCCAGTCTAAAGATAAGGAAGATGCTCTTCTTGGAGAATGGAGTATTATATGAGGATATAAAATTAAGGGTCACCCCAGGATACGTGTCAAGGAGTCATAAAGAATTTAGAGCTATGCATAGAAATTAGACTCAAAACAAGAAGAAATGTAGTAACTGAGGCTTAACTAATGGAAGGAAGCTAGGTAAGATGCTAAATTCTTATTACCACTTTCTTCCAACAATCTCAGCAGAAGACTCCTCCTGCCTTAACAAAATAGAAGCTATTAGGTAATAATCCCTGTAACATCCCCTCAGGAAACATACAACTCAACTTGTATTACCATTAATCTTTCCTCTTTCCTCCCCTTTAACATGTAAGAGGCACTGTCCTTCCAATTCAATGTTATCCCCCACACCTCCTCTGAGACCACTGATTCTATTATCTAGTCCACTGATTATCTTTCCTGCATTTCAATCTGCTCCTTTCTGTCTGTTCTTTGTCATTGCCATTTAAATACACACAAGTGTTTCTCAAAGTATTTCTTTTTTTAAAAAAAAAGAGGTCACTTTAAATTCATCTCCACTTCACTTTCTTAGCTCTTCCTCAAAGATAAACTTCTGAAGGTGCTGTCCACACCTGACTGTCTCCATTTCCTCATCAAATTTTCCACTTCCTTCCAAATGCATTTCAATCTGTTTTTTGTCTCCAATATGCCACTGAAAGAACACTCACCAAAGTCACCAATAACTGACTTGTTACTAAATCTAGCAGTTTTTAGTTCTGTTGTTATTTGACCTCTCAGCATAAGTGAAGAATCAAAGATGACATATTTGACTACTTTCCCTTTAAAACACTTGGCTTCTGTGGCACCCATCTTTCTGGCTGCTCCTTATTCTTTTTAAAAACTGGTGTTCAGTTCTTCTAAATACTGGGATTCAGTTTGAGACTTTCTGTTCTCCCTACTATCCATAAGCAATCCCATCCTTTCTCATGGCTTCACCTGACATCTATATATTGGTTCTATAATTTGTATTAATTGGTGCAAAAATAACTGGGTTTTTTTGCCATTATTTTTGCACCAACCTAATATCTCCAGCCCTCTCCTACATTTTGAGTTCCAGACACACATATCCAACTTTTATAAAACATTTTTACTTTATTTTTACATTTTATTTTAGTAAACATGTAAAACATTTTTACATTTTTACTTTTTACTTTGACAAGTTCCAAATTGAACATGTCATATTCCCTCCAAATCTGGTTCTCCTTTCTTACTAAATACCACCATCACGCCATTACCCACACCAGAAACCTAATGTCATCCTTGATTCTTTTCTCATCCTTTCCTTCTTCTACATCATACCAATTCAACACTAAGGTAGGTGAATTCTACCCCCATAATTTCCTTCAGATCTATCCATTTTCCTCCACTCTGGCTGCCTCTCCCATTCCTCATTTGGTCTTCTACAGAATCCCCTATACAGAAATAGCTATACTTTTCTCTAATCCATCTACGACACTGCCGGGAGAATACTTCAAAAGCACAGATCTGATCATGTGTCTTCCTTAATTAAAGCTTTTAATGGCTGCTGATTACCATTAGGAAAAAATCCAAACACCTTGACACTATTTACAAAATCCTCTAAATAGCCATGCCTACCTCTCCACCCTTATCCCAATTATAATCATATTGTACTTTCCATCCCTCAAACTTGCCATATTACTGAAATCAATAATCCTAGTATGGCAGGAAATTCAGTGCAGGCAGTTTCTATTTGCATGGCTCCGATATGCACAAATTCCAGTTACTGTAGCTTAAATAACACCAGTTCCCCAACAACCTGGTTCAAATTTCAGTTACCATGGTATATTCATTAACTATAATTGCATAGTTTAAGACTTCATTGCAAGCTTCTCAGTCTACAAAACCACTGTATACATAAAATATGTGTGTCATGATCAGTAACCAATCATGTTACTACTTTTAAAGTATGTCACTGATTGGTCACTGCACAAGTGCCATTCAGTTCACACACAGGTAGCAAAGAATGCAATTGTGTTGCCTCCTGGTTTCCCAGTGTAAACCCATGTGATATTTTATAAAAATGGATAAATGGATGAGGGAATTTTTTAAAATGAGAGAGATAAAGAAAACACCAAAGAAACAAAAAGTGTTAACACTGAAAGCAATCTTCAAAGCTAATGTAAATAGAGTTCTAAAAATAGCTGCTGTGACAAACACCTTTCGATGAAAAAGGTGAAGATGTCCCAGAGAAAATGAGGCTAGCAAAAACCTTAATACTAAAGGAACTCAGAGATATTTCACAACATTGAAAGTCCAGGTCGGGCACAGTGGATCACATCTGTAATCCCAGCACTTTGGGAGGCCAAAACAGGTGGATTACTTGAGCCCAGGTGTTCAAGACCAGTCTGGGCAACATAATGAAACCCTGTCTCTACAAAAAGTTAAAAAACTAGCCAGGTGTGGTGGCTCATGCCTATAGTCCCTGCTACTCCAGAGGTTAAGGTAGGAGGATTACTTGAGCCAGGGAGGTTGAGGATGCAGTGAACCACGATTGGGCCACTGGACTCCAGTCTGAGCAACAAAGTGGGACCCTGTCTCAAAAAAAGAAAAAAAAAAAAATCAAAGAATAAAACATTGGAAGTTGATACAACTGGAATATGATAACTCGCCAATAAAAGATGTTCACTCTGTATCGTAAGTTACGTGATGATGCGAAGGTGGCAAGCACTGTTCAAACTACTCTTGGTAAGGTTTTTACAAAGAAATAAAACACTTTAATTCTCAATATACCTAAGGTTTTTAAATTACAGTGTACAAAATAAATTTTATTTTTACTATTTTTTATTTCCATAAAATTTTATAACAGTAAGAGAATTTTTAATGTTTTGACAAAAGATATTAAAGGTCATGGGACAATTCTAATTTTTCTCACTGATTATTATATTAGGATTGCTTTGCACAATCAATTATAAAGTACAACACTATCATGCAAAAGAAGGACCGTGTGTATAGGAAACCCCTAAACACACAAGGGGGAAGTAAAATTTATCATGAGAACCCCTAGAATACTCCCAAGAGCTCTTTTACATATACATTTGAGGTGCAAATCAAAGAAAATCTTTCCTGCAATAATAGTAGTATTGACTAAAATTATACCAACTTGAAAATTAATGAGTACTACTAGGCCTTGGAAAACAGGCTAGGGTAGAATATACATATTAGAAATCATTCCCCAGTGGTGTTAGTTGACACCGAGAGACAAGAGGTTCTCTAATGAAAGAAGAGAAAGGTGCAGATTGTACAGTCACGGGAACTACAAAATTATCAAAAGGAGCAGACCCTTCCTTGCATCGACAGAAACTTCCTTCAGTTTTTAGGTATTGGTCTGTTTTGGCATCTCCATTTTCAGAACGTTTAAAGGACATTCTCCAGTAAAGGACAAGAAGCAGGAATAAAAGAAAAGATAACTATCAAAGTCAGTAAATGCATTTGTATAATGCCAGTAGAAGCTAAAGGAGGAAAGATTTTTACAAAGCACGGTTGGTCAAAAAAGCGAAATACTTCAAAAAGTCAAAGCAGGTAAGAACTGAGAAAAGCTCATTGTGTTTACTAATTATTAAGTATTTTTAAGGGAATCAGAACAGAAATAGGTAATTAACAGAAATAAATAAATAAATGGTAAGGAAATCAGTGTGGGAGCATTATTTATATATTTTTACTCATGATAAAATCATCCTCATAAAGCCACACTCCCCTTAGTTATACAGAACTAAGATAGGCAAGAAAATTTCATAAAAGGAGCAAAATTCAAGCTCAGAACCTAGAATAATTTTCATAACTTTACTATATTCAAGCATCTAGAAGAAAGGGGTAATTTATTTTTCCGTTTTGTACTCCCTTAGTTACCTCCGTAACTCAGTGCCTTGTACACAGTCAAGAAGTATTTCCTTGTACTCCTTAGGGTCCATATTAATTAAGTTAATTTCCAGTACAAATGCTGTGCCAAAGAAAAGAGGAGTTTATTATACTTACCAGGGAAAGTACTATCTTCTGGATTAATTGAAGCACTAATGCTTCTTTTCAAGAGGTGATAAACATTTGCTGCTGTGAAGTCTGAAAAAGAAAAGATAGACTAACTCAAAGCGCTCTAGATTTACATAATCTAACTTACTCCAATTTCACCATCAGAGACTCTCAAGACCAGTAGGTTGTACATAAAAGTACTAAACGCTGCTCAAGATCTGTTCAAGTTTTGATACAGAAAATCTAAAGCAAGCAGAGAAAATAGAAAAGCCTCCCGATCTGTACATGCCAGTCAATTAGCACGAATGCAAAATTCCCCTCAAAAGAATAATTTTAAAGAGAAGGGAAATTCTGTGACAATACCTTATACACAACCACATACATCTACTCCTCAAAATGCCTGTTTGATTGAAACAAATGAACACATAAAATGCAATATTGGATATAGACAGGTGCACCAAAAAGCAGTGCAATCGCAAACAATTAAAATCATTTAAAATTCATCATTTGTTTTTAAAACTTAGTTTGTATGTGGGATGTCTCCTCCCATTAGATGTAAATTCTAGGACAGCAAGATCTTTGTCCATCTTGCTCCTTTCTGTATTTCCTGTATGTGAAACACAGGAGCAGAAATAATAAATGCATATATTTCCAAAAAGCAGGAAATTCCATTACTAAGGCATAGAAAATTTATTAAGTTAAATATTTACTATGCCAAGAACTTCTAAGGGCTGGAATCTTGCATACACAAATTTGTCCCTGTTTTTCCATGAAGATGCTATTTTTGCAGCCCTCATTAACTCTACCCCAGACAGAGTCCCAGCTTCGTGGGACAACTACATATTGATCCCTCTACAGCAGAACTTGATCACAAAACTCAAACCTCTTCCCGTCTCCACAAGCCGTTCCCGCTCTTTCTCATCCCAGCGCTTACCCGGCTGATTCTCAGTACTCTCACCCGACGACACCTCTGGCCCGTGTTCTGCCTCCCTACTGGCCGCCGACGGGAATTTTCCTTCCCCCCAGATCACCAGCAGCAGGTACCGATCCATCTCCTCAGAGATCACCCCCAAATTTTAGGTTTCGGCTTCCACATCCAAACAAACGCGCGCTATGACGCACTTCCGGTTCCCTTCGTTTGGGTCGGCTGGAAATTATGTCCTCCGTCGGCTTTTTGCAGTTTTCCACCAAGCGAGATATTTTCGGGAGTTATTCCCTAAATAATTGCATTATCTGCTCCTTTCATGACGAAATTGCTGCCGTGGAGAAGACTGGAGGAAACTCGAGTAAGAGGGAGAAGCCGACAAGTGCTCGACGGACTAGGAACTGTCCTGCTTGGATGTTAGCGTTTCCTGCCGGGCCAGTAAGGCTGAGTGACCCGCCGTGGCTACTAGGAGAAGGACGGACGGTCCTGCTAGTAGAGGAATATGTCGAGTTTCTCTAGGGCGCCCCAGGTAAGCTCGGACTCTTATGGCTTGATGGGGTTCATTACATTGGCAAAAGGAGAGCGTTGGTTCCGGCAGATTAAGTAGTGAAGCTGGGGCGGCAGGGAAGCCGAGACCTTCGGCCAAGAGGTGCCTTGGGAAAGCACAAGAGGGTCGTCAGTCTGGCAAGCACTTAATGTCGTTCGTCTGTTACTCGTCCCCTCTTCTTTTCAATCTGCCCTTTTCATGTCTTTTTTTTGGGGGGGAGGGGGGAAGAGGATTAGAGCAGGTCGGAGAGGTAATAAGGTGGATCACATAGGGCATTGTAGGCCCTTGTAATAATTCGTTTTTTGACTGAGTAAAATGGGGACCTTTTGGAGGGTTTTGATCCAAGGAGTAACATGATCTGACCTGGTGTCAAAAGGAGCACTCTGGTTGCTGGGTCGAGAATAGACTGTTCAGAAAGAGGGGTTAGTAGAGGACAGAAGCAAAGAATATGTTTGGAGGGTGTTACAGTAATCCAGGCGAGACGTGATGGTGCAGAGGCCACGCTAGAAATACTATGGAGTGTGTTGAAAGTGGTCAGGTTTTGTTTGAAGGTGGAGCCAGTAGGACTTCCTGAAGATTGAATATAGGCCAACAGCAAAAGAAGAAACAAGGATTACCCCAAGGTTTTTTGGTTTGTACAACTGGAGGGTGTGTCATCAACTGAAATAGGGAAGGCTGAGATTGAACCAGGTTTCAGGTGGAAGAATAGGAGTTAGTTTGGGTTATATCGGTCTAAGATGACTCTCAGCTCAGTGCCGCTCCAAGTATGGTTCCTTCCGTGGGCTGTTTGTTGCCTGTCTGTGATGAGATAAATACAGGAAGTAAAATAAAACTTAAAAACTTTTTTAGCAATTTGACATCGTCCAGCATTTGTATTTTTTTCATTAAAAAGTTTTTTTTTTTCTGTCTAAGTATCAAACTATTAGTCTACAATGGATGGGGACAAAAACTGGCCTTTTTCTTATATGTAGACTAGTTTGAGGTTGTGATAAGTAAATTTAAAATAAGACCAGCTAGCCTCGTTGTATTTTTCCAGCATTGTTTAGCCTCTTGTGTATATGCATAGAGAAAGCATCTGGTGGAGATCTTTCTGGCCTAGAATTTTCTAAGAATTTGAATAAATTGATGACGACTGTAAAAACAATGGTCTATTCCTGAGGCAACCTAAAGATACCTATTTCAGGCAACTTTTTAAAGTTGAAATTTATTCCACATCATCCATCTGTACTTTCCCAACTACGTTGTTCTATTTAACTCTCCCCAGGAATTGAACTCCTGAATCGTCTTCAGTTTCCAGTTGGCCACTCAGCTTTCAATATAATGTACCTACTAATCTCTAAATGTTTTTGAAGACCTTCATAATCAGCTTCTCCTTTCTTACAAGCTTCTCATTGTCCCTCCAGATTCTATTATGTGTTATACCAAAAAAAAAAGTCATACTGTAAAGGGAAATATATCTTTGGGATATTTATAACAAAACATAAGTCATATTGCTAACAGGAAACCAGGAAGGAATAATTACTGTGTTTGTCTTTGCAGAATGATTAGAAAAAACAACCCTTTTCCAGAAATAGAAATGAAAACAAAAATTCTTTAGCAATAGAGTTATTTTTCAAAGAAATTGTTGACATTAATGGTAGAAACGTGATGGTATATAATAAATTTAATTACTGTATTTCCATTTTAATGATAATTATCTTTATTTTTTTTTATTCTTCCCCCCCCCACCCCCCCCCCAGCAATGGGCCACTTTTGCTAGAATATGGTATCTCTTAGATGGGAAAATGCAGCCACCTGGCAAACTTGCTGCTATGGCATCAATAAGACTTCAGGGATTACATAAACCTGTGTACCATGCACTGAGTAAGTATTATTTTAGACCTGTCATTAACCACTGTAGTTTTCATGCCAGAATAGAATCTTGATGAAGTTTGACAGGGCTGAGTTTAAGGACCCTTTTTATTTTTCCTGAGGATACTGTATTCCATTCTTGCCGAAACCATACTAGCGCCCAAAACTGAATTTGGCTTATTCACGGGAAAACCGTATGGATCAGTTTACCCGGAACAAGCCTATTTTATGCCACTGCCCAGCGAAATTATTAGTAGCCCTTCTTTTCACACTCAGAAATAACCTGATTTGCCCCATGACTTAAACTTTCACTTTTATGTCTTTTCACATGATGACCTGCACTATAAAGAGTTTTTAAAGGAAATAATTTTGCCCTCTCTTCTAAAAAATCATTTCCCATAGAAAAATATATGGTGCTAGCTAGGTATGGGAAGCTTATTTTCACTAATAAGATTAATAGACTTGGTTTTCTGTATCCTTTTTCCAAAATAAAATTAAAAAGTTGTTTTCATTCTAGAAGATTTCTGCTTACAGATAGTTTTTGATAGACTTCGTTTACCCCAGCACTTCATGGCCAGATCCAGATGTCAGTTTTTAGTCCTCATACTGGTTGACTTGTCAACAGCATTTGCTGCAGTTGATCACATTTTTATTTATTTAGCTTTTATTGTGCAATATATTAAACATACAAAGATGTATATATAAAAATATGTGATATTTTAAAGAAAATTAACCATAATAACAATTACAATGGTGAAATGAATATACTCAGCATTGGTTTGTTTCCAATTTTTTTGGCATTATGTTATATTACATTAATGTTGCTATCAATATTCTTGTGCCATTTTCTTAGCACACATGGAAGAATTTTTCCAAGGTATGCCCAAAGGACAGGAATTACTGGGTTTTAAGGTGCATAGCAACTATTGAGTCTTTATCATGCCAGTAGCATGCAAGAGTTTCCATTACTCTTCATCTTCAATAACACTTGTTATGTTCATTCTTTTTAGTTTTGACTATTCTGGTAGAAGTAAAATGCTTGCTTTGTGATTTCAATTTGCATTTTCCCGATGACAGATATGGCTGGCTGAGTATCTTTTCACTTATTGGCCTTTACAGCTTCCTGTCCTGTGAAATGTCTGTGCATGTCTTTTGTCAATTCTTCCACTGAGTTGTTTGTCCTTTGCTTTTTTCTTACTTTTATTATAAAAGGTTTCAAACTATCAGAAAAGGTCAAAGAATAGTACAATGAATTTCTTTATACTCTCCACCTAAATACAGTTGTTAACATTTTATCATATATTTTTTATTCAACCATTTGAAAATAAGTTGCAGATGCCATTATAATTCCCCCAAAGTACTTCAGCATGCATCTCCTAAAAATAAAGATACTCTCTATGTAACCAGAATGCCATTGACACACGTAAGAAAAGAAACAGTACTTTATTTAGATGGTCTAATGTTCAGTGCATTTTTAAATTTCTTTGGTTGTCCCAAGTATGTTTCTTACAGCTATTATTTTTTTTGAATGAGGATGCAACCTAGGTTTATGTATTGTCTTTAGTTGTTATGTTCCTTTAGTCTCTTAAATCTAGAATAATCCTTTTATTTTCTTCTCATTAACCTTTTGAGGAGTCCAGGCTAATTTTCATCTGGAGAACTTTCTTCTTGAAACACATTCTTCACTTGTTTCCCTGGATTCACTTGTTTCCCTGTTTATTCTCCCTTTCTTAGTACCCTTGACCATCCTCAGCTTTCTAAACTCTCAAATGCTCTTCTCACCAAAAATTGGAAGTGCGTCAGGGCCCAGTCCTTGAACCTCTTCTCGTGCCTTAGATGATTGCATTTTGTCTCATGTATCTAAAAATCAACTATATGCTAATGCCTCCCAAATTTAAATCTCCAGTTTTGACCGCTTCCTGTATTCTAGACTCACATATACAAATTTCTATTAAGCAAATTCATCTGTTGTCTAGTAGACATCTCCAATGAATAAGTCCATTTGGAGATGTCTTGCTTCTTATCTACTTCACCCAAACCAACCTGTTCCTTCCCAGTTTTCCCTGTCTCAATTAATAGCATCACTATTCTTTTTGTTGCTCTGGTTTGAAGGCTTTGCCTTATCTGTGACTCCTCTTTGTTCAACCAAAAAAATTAAAAAAGTACATATATATATACACACACACACACACACACACACATATTTAAAAATACATTAGAAAAAAGTATATCTGAACTCTGGCACCTCTCATCATCTCTCCCCCTACTCTGATTTTAAGCTGCTGTACTCTATCCTGTTTTATTCCAAAAACTGCCTCACTATGATCTGTTTTCTTCTGCCATTGCCTCCACGTAATTCTTTCTCCGTAGATCAACTACAGTTATCTTTTCCAAATGAAATTTCTGTGTGTCCTACAAGAATCTAAATAATATGGTCCCTGTTACCTTTCTGACTTTCTTTCCTTTATTTATTTATTATTATTTTATTAATTTTTTTACTGTTAATTATTTCTGTCAATCCACTCAGACCTATACTGTTCCATTAACTTACCTGCCGAGCACATTTTTGCCTTATGCCTTTTTTTTTTTTTTGAGAGAGAGGGTCTCACTTTGTTGCCCAGGCCAGAGTGCAGTGGCCCAATCTTGGCTCACTGCAACCTCCGCCTCCTGGGTTCAAGCATTTCTCCTGCTTCAGCCTCCCGAGAAGCCAGGATTACAGGCATATGCCACCACACCTGACTAAGTTTGTATTTTTAGTAGAGACAGGGTTTCACCATGTTGCCAGGCTGGTCTGGAACTCCTGACCGCTGGTGATCCACCCACCTTGGCCTCCCAAAGTGCTTACAGGCGTGAGCCACCACGCCCAGCCCTTAGGCCCTTTTCACACTCTGTTCCCTCTGCCTAGATATTCTTTACCAGATATCTGCATAGCTTATTTCTTCATGTCTTTCAGATTTCTGCTCAGGCATTTATATTCTGAGAGAGGCCTCCCCTGATTCCTCTGCTCACCCTTTCACTCTGTATACCTTTATCTTGCTTTAAAAAAAATAGTGTTCATGTATCACCTGAAATGTTATGTAAGTATCTGTTTATTATCTACCTTCTTTCACTAGACTAAGTTCCAAGAGCACATAAAATTTTGCCTATTTTGTACACAGCTGTATCCCCAGTACCTGTAATAGTGCTTGACACATAGCTGGAATGTAAGAAATGTTTGTTAAGTGAATGCTGGCATTTATGAATTCCAGTTGTGAAAATGAAGAAAATACTTTTAGTCAGGGCTCTGGCATTGAAGCTAAGTCAGATTTTTGGATTTATGGAGCTAAGAGGAAGAGTATTCCAAATGATTTGATTTGAGCAAGAGCAAGGATTTATGATTTCTCTAATTTCTTATACTTGCTGCTCTAACCTTTTTTCTCTATCTAATGAAAATTTCAATAAGATATCAAAATAAACCCATACTCTGAAATCTGTGAGTATAGAATATGAATCTGAGGTTTTGTCTTTTTAATCTTTGTTTTTCAAGCACCCAGTGCAATGTCTGGCCCATAATAGATGCTTGCCAGAAATCGTTTGTAGAATGACACTTTCAAACAGATGTTTTGTGAGTAGTCTGTTCTTGTTCCCTGTAGTTATCCCATGAACACTGGATTAGTGAATACTGAACCATTGCTTCTGGGGGAAATACGGAGTTAAGTTCCTCCGAACCTCTGGTCACAGCATTTTCATCAACCAATCAATACATAACCTTGTTTTATGTTTGTTTCTGTTTAAAGATATCTTAACACTGAACTCGTGACCAACAGCAGTATAACAAGCTTATCTAACACACATATTATCTCTATAAGGCAACAACACAGCCTTCTTGTATTTTTAGGAACACTAAATAGCACTCAGTATACCAAGCTTGGGGGATATTTTAAACAGTGAAGTCACTAAGAAAAAGTCCACAGATGCCAGAAACATAGCACTACATAGAAAATGAAAAGGATGCTTGTTTGTTGTATGAAAGGTGAAAGAAGGCAGAGCATCACCTTGTTCAGCCTCAGCTGGGAACATGTGCGTCAAGTAACACAAATTTGTTTCCACTCTGAGCATGTCCATGAATGACTGCAAAAGCACTATGAGTATTGATTTTGGGGTAACAAATAAATTTTAACAAGTAGGCAAATTTGTAAATATGGAATCTATGAATAAAGAGATCAACTGTATTTTGAAAGTAAATAGTGATCAGGAGACTTACACTTTCACTTATAAACCTGTTTACTTTAAAAATATTTTTTGGCAGACCAGAAAAATAGTCATAGAATTACCAATTCATAGAGTTGTTTAATTCCTTAGGACTTTAGATATTTTGTTTAACCACCTCATCTCTTCATTTACAGTCGAGTAAACTAAAATCAGGATTTCATTGCTATTCAGCTATATTATAGTAGAATTGGGACTAGAACTTAGACACCTGTTTCTTATGTAGGAAATTCCCCATTCCACTTCAGTCTGGTGATTCTTAACCACTTGTACTGAGTTTTCCTGCTGCTTTTTTCCTTAGCAATGGTATCAGCAGATAATAAATGAGATCTCCGAGGTTGTCTTTGCAGAAATGCAAATAATACAAAATCTGAGGAAAAGTGCAATTAGTAGCAGTCACCTAATTTCCATCTCCAAATATAGCACTATCTGTCCACTCAAAGTTCTGCTTCCTTATAACCAAGTCATTATTGCAAAAGCATACCTTAGATATGGATGAATAGGCATTCGGCTAGGATACCAGAAGAGCTGTTGTGGCTGCCTATTAGGTTTCTGTGAAAGTAGAAACTTACTTTTTAAAGACTGAATTGCATTTTTGTTTCACTGTGTGTTTTGAGACAGGATCTTACTCTGCCACCCAGGCTGCAGTGCAATGGAGCCATCACAGCTAACTGCAGCCTCCACCTTCTGAGCCTCCCAGGTAGCTGGGACTATAGGCGTGTGCCATCATACCCAGCTAAGTTTTTTGTAGTTTTTGTGGAGACATGGTTTCACAATGTTGCACAAGCTGGTGTTACTCCTGAGCTCAAGGGATCCACTCACCTCAGCCTCACAAAGTGCTGGAATTACAGATGTGAGCCACCTTGCCTGGGCATGTTTCACTGTATTTAATATGTAACATATTAGCAAAACTTCTCGTGTCCAGAAGATGTCACTAAAATCAAAACTTAAATTGCAAACAATTTTCAATTTATAAATATGTTGTGTTTTAAGAGTTCATTCTAACATTTAGTGGTTTAATAAGCATTTATTGAGCAGGTATTATGGGCTTATAATCACTATAAACATATTTTTTTGAAAATTGACCTACAGTTTCCCAGAAAAATAATATTACAAATGATGATCATTGTTCTAGGAATGGTTGTAAAAATTAACAAATAATGTATCTGAACATAATGTATACAATATTTGAACTACCTTATTTGTCAAATGGATGTCTGTGAAGTGTTGTGGAAACTGACTTTTCATTATAAGGTTATTTTTTATGGAAAATGTGGGTTAAGGTAGAAAGGATGTGGAACTGGTAAAGGAATCCCTCCTTCTAATTAGAGCTGCCCTCTTGAATTTGGGACTTGAGAACTTTTTGAACATGTTTCTGATAAATCAAAAAATAGGTTATATATTGTGATTAGTGGAATATGACTTATTCTTTGTGAGGATTCTACTCCTTTCACTGCCAACTGATTAATTCATTGAGGAGGACTATAGGAGTATTTAAAGGAAGCAGAGGAAAACCTTTCTTTAGCTTTGCTAAAATTAGATTGCGTTAAAATATTTCTGTTCTGCATTGAATGAAACAAAAGTTGCACTCAGTTTATAAAAATTAATGCTATGAATGCTAACATACCAAACAATTCAACAGAGATCAGATTTATGATCTAAATCTACTCTGTAGTATTCTGCCTTGTAAGTTTATGATGCTGTTCTTAAAGTTGCTTAGCTAACATATTTTTCTCTTACTATTCAGTTAAGTGTAAAAATGTATTTCAAATGTTAATATCACAGCATTTTAATTTTGCAATCTAAATTGTACATTTATACTTCACCTCACTCCTAGAATATCATCCTACAAAGCACTGAAGGAGATTTTTGCTTCAGGCTATATCTAGAATACGTATCTCCTTTGGAAGTGACTATATCGATATTGTCATTAAATTAAACAATATGCCTTGTTGCATGTTACAGTATCTATACATTCAGCAGATTTTATGGTAACCTATCTGATCATTCATCACCTTGGCTGTGCACAAGTTCAGGGATGCCAAAAATAACACTGAAGTAGCCATTTGGACATTTGTCCTTCCGAACTTAGAAACAAACATAAAGGCCAAAGCCAAACTTTGTTGTTTATCACTAATTCAGAATAGCTATTTTTCAAACATTTCTCAAACTAAATCTTCAAGGAAACCCAATAAATAAAAGCAGTACTGTCCTAGTTGAAGGAAAAAGAACCTGGGTCCTTGTGCCTTGAGTCACCTTATAGAAGCCTAAGACTGAATCACCTGCACTTTAAAAACCACTATGCTAAAGCAAACGGCTTATAAGGAAGGATTCAACCCTATAAAGGGGAAAAAAACAAGCTACAGACTGGAAGAAAATATTTGCAAACCACATCATCAACAAAAGACATATCTAAACTATAAAGAACTTTCAAAACTCAACAGTAAAAAAACAATCTAATTAGGCTATGGGCAGAATACATGAACAGATGGCAGATAAGTACATGAAAAGATATTCAGTATAAGTAGCCATTAGGGAAATGCAAATTAAAACCGCAGCGAGATAATACTACACAACTATCAAAATAACTAACATAAAAAATAGTGACAACAAATGCTGATGAGGATGCATAGAAACTGGATTACTCATGCATTGCTGGTAGAAATGTAACATGGTACAGCAACTCTGGAAAAGAATATGGCAGTTTCTTCTAAAACTAAACATGAGCTTACTATATAGCACAGCAGTTTCATTTCTCTTGGACATTATCCCAGAGAAATGAAAATTAAGTTCATGAAAAACCTGTACCAATTAATCGCTTCACCCTATTACTCTTTATCTTCCCATGTTCATCAGCTCCTGGCATATTGCATATTCACTTATTTGTTCGTTTATTGTCTGGCTTTTTAACTAGAGCATAAGATTGATTAACAAGAATTTCTCTGTAAGGAACTTAAACAAATTTACAAGCAAAAAACAACCCCATAAAAAAGTGGGCAAAGGACATACATAAAGAGACACTTCAAAAGAAGACATACATACAGTCAACAAGCAAATGAAAAAATGCCCATATCGCTAATGATTAGAGAAGTGTAAGTCAAAACCACAATGAGATACCATCTCACACCAGTCAGAATGGCTATCATTAAAAGGTCAAAAAATAATAGACATTGGCAAGGCTGAGGAGAAAAGGGCATGCTTATACACTGCTGGTGGGAGTGCAAATTAGTTCAGTCATTCTGGAAAGCAATTTGGTGATTTCTGAAAGAACTTAAAGCATTCACATATGTTCATTTTAGCACTATTCATAATAGCAAAGATATGGCATCAACCTAAGTGCCCATCAGTGGTAGACTGGATAAAGAAAATGTGGTACATATACACCATAGAATACTGTAGAGTCGTTAAAAAATGAGATCATGTCCTTTGCAGCAACATGGATGGAGCTGGAAGCCATAATCCTAAGTAAACTAACACAGGAACAGAAAACCAAATACTGCATGTTCTCACTTATAAGTGGGAGTTAAACATTGGGTACTCATCGGCATGAAGGGAACAACAGACAACTACTTGAGGGTGGAGGGTGGGAGGAGAGTGAGGATCAAAAAACTACCTATTGTGTACTATGCTTATTGCCTGGGTGACAAAATAATCTGTATATTCAACCCCCATGACATGCAATTTACCTATATAACACACCTGTACATTTACCCCTGAACCTAAAATAAAAGTTTAAAAAAATAGAAGTTTTTCAGTTACATTCATTGCTGTATTCCCAGCATCAAGAATGGTACATGGCATTAGTAAGTATGTAATACATAGCAAGTGGATTTGTTCATCAGTAGAAAAGGATTATAAAGCAAATTTTAAAAGAGCTGGAGACTCCCAGCAAGCTGAATTGGTGTCTCTATCTGAATCTGCCCTTGCATGGAATCTGAATATCTCAAACATAGTTAAAAATGAACACTAGGGATTTTTGTAAACACTTATTGTGTCTGGTAACTCTGTGTGAGGGATCTATAATTAAGAGTCTGCAGCAAGGATCTAGGACCAAAAAAATTATACAAACGCTAGAACAAAGTAGAGTTTGCCATTTCAGTGGCAAAAACTGCAAATACTTTTGCACTGACCTAAATAGCATGGTTTACCTTGCACAGACAGTAGTGTTGGAAAAACTGGTAAATAAGGCTACAAAAAGTTATCCTATACTCTAGGTCTCCTTGAATCCCTAACCAAGGAGTTGGTACATGGGGAAGTACAAAGATGGCAAATAACTGTAACCTGTGAGCAGTTTGCTGAGAAGGACTTCTGAGATCTTAGAATTTAGCAGAAAAGAGTACGTGATCAATTAGTGAATGATATCATTGTCTCCTTATGGCAGTTTAACTACCACTTCTTGCCATCTGGATGTGGTAGAAATGGTAAGATCTGCCTTTGAAGGTTTACTAGAGTTGTATTTGAAACTTAGCTTTACCACTTATTAGCCATATAATTTTAGCTGAGTTGAACCTCTGACTCTGTTTTCTCAGTAAACATTATTAAATAGTAAAAGTGGTGGCAGTCAGAGGGAGTACGTTAGCTTTACCTAATAAGATAGTTGTGAGACTTTAAGTGTTAAAAGTGAATATAAAATGCCTAGCTCAGTGCTTTGCATGTAGAAGATGTTGAATAATTATTACTTCCTTTCCTCCCAGGCAATTTTGAGGAAAAATTATGACTTCATTCTGGCTTAAGGGAGAAGATGGGCCAAAACATTGAGGCGGTATAGGACTAAGAGGTGCCCCTGATGGTGTAACCTATCTGAGACCTTAGGTTTCCTGACATGAAGCTGTTGAGTTTTCACTTTGTCTGAATTAGTTTGAATTTATTTGGCCATATAATTGAGCACCTAGTATTATACTGAGGAGTCAGATAAAGTTAGAAGTTTAAGGTTAGAATTTTTATAGATAAACTCACAATTCCTATTTCTAAAAATTGCTTACTTTTTTTCAACTTAATTTCTCTTCAGAATATCTCTTGATCAAGCACTAGAGCTATGATTTATTTACATTTGGTACATATATATTAAATGTGCAGTTTTAAATTAAAAATTATAAAATGAAACTATATGTATTTAACTTAATAGAAATTTAGACAGAAACAACTGTGCTATATCCAGGGTTACAGTCTTACAGTAATACTGACTTTAGTGTTAATGAAATACAGTTAAAAGCATGTATTTAATTGCTGGTTAGTTTTTGTTTAGAGTTAGTAGAGAAATGCTTCTAAGAATGAATTTACTAGAGATTTGGCATGTATTATTGAGGAAGAACAATTTTTCCCAGATTAGATGTGATACCTTAGAACTGAAAGAATATGATTTTCAGTTACTTTGTGGCAATCTGTCTAATGCCCCTTGAAAGATCTTTTTTGCTCTCTGTAGATATTTTTTGAGTGGCTCAAGATGCTTTACCTATATTTAAAACTTAACAGTTTAAAAATAAATTCAGTTTTAGTGGAAAGTTTAAAGATTCAATTTTTTCCTCCGAATAGATGTTATGGAAAGAGCCTACACCAGGTGTTAGGTAACTTAGTGTGTGAGCCTTTGCAGATCACTTAATCATCTTCTGCTGTAAATGTCTGAATGTGAGCTAAAGTAATTTCAGTGTTTTTTGAGGTTGTCTGGTTATCTTCTTACCTTCTTTATTTGCTTTATTTGCTGCTGCATTTGCCCAACTGCCTCAGTAGCCAACAGGGTGTCACTTTTAGGAACTTCAGTCATTTAATTAAATATTGTCAGACTATTCTTTTCCATCTAATGACAGCAAGCTTCCCAGGTCTTTCATTCATACCTCTGAATTTCCTTTCACTCTAGTGATGAAAACCCACTTGCTTTATCTTCTTTTCTTTATTCTTATCCTATATAGACTATGAACGTCTCTGAAAATTCTGCCATTCAAATTTACAGCTCTGCATAGAATCTTATAATCTTTAGATTTCATATAGTACTTGTATTTCTTATTTTTAGTGCTTTTTTTCCTTGAGCTTCTAGAATATCTTGGTTCGTTTTTTCTATTAGTAAAATAGGTATTTTATAAATGTTTCTAATTACTTGATTTTGTTATGTATAGTAAGTTATTTGAAAATGTACATGTTAACTTTTTAGTTTGTTTTTAGATGAACAGCCAAACTTAGGGATAGAAAATGAATGCGGATACACATATTTTGATTTTCAGGTCATCTGTCCTGTCAAATATGTTTGTGTAGTCATAGTTGAGAGTAGCAGTTTAAATTTACTATAAACATAGTTGGAAAGAAACCTTTCCACGGTAGTTAATAAGATCAAAGCAGTCTATTCTCTAAATTTGCAAAAAATAATAATTGTAATGTTTTATGTACGTTTTCAATTTACCTGTAGCTAAAACATACTTTTTTATATCTATATACGTACTGTTTTCATTTTCTTGTCTATTTTTCAGGGAAATTTTGTATCAGACATTTAAAGGCACTTAATACAAACATTTTTACTGAAGTGTAATTATTAATGGGAAAAGTCATAAGAATAACAGTAATTTGCCTTTAAAAGATGTATTGTTGTTATTGGCAACCTTATTAAATTTCTTTTACTTTGCAGTGTTGAGATTTTCCAAATGGCCAGCCAACTCTTTCTATACTTAGATGTTATATTAAAAAGTAACAGAAATCTGTTCAAGGATTTTTGATGTTGCACTGTGACTTGCTCTTTATTTTTTAATACGTTGTTTGAACTTTGATAAGCTTTATAAATAACCAAGGCCACTTTTTCTTAAGGTTTTTATTTTTCTTACAAAATCTTGTTTCTTTTCAAAATCTAGGTGACTGTGGGGATCATGTTGTTATAATGAACACAAGACACATTGCATTTTCTGGAAACAAATGGGAACAAAAAGTATACTCTTCGCATACTGGGTAAGATAATGCCATTGTCAGGGAAATTCGGTAGTAAAAATATATTACTTTAAGAATACAGTTGTTCTTACTTAAAAGAAAAAAGATATTTTTAAAAATCGGCATTTATTACTAATTTTACTCATGCCATGTATATAATTTACTCAATTTTTAAAAACCACACAACTATACCAAATATAGCTATTACCTGACAGTATTTGTTTATCCTACAAGTGTTTCATATAACCTCTGAATAAGATTATCCTCATGTTTTAGTCACTCTTTTACTTTGTATTTCTGCTTCCTGTAATTCATCTTACTGCTGTTTTCAGAACCATCCCAAACCATCTGAAAGTTAACAAGATGTTTAAGGAATGGTCACTCTTCTCTAGATAAAATCTTGTTTGTCAGTATCTCTCTTAAGTAAATACACTCACCTGGGTGTGTTCCGCTGGTTTCCAAATACAACGTGACTCTCCTCCATTTTTCAGTTAGGCAATCTTCTGTTGCAATAGAACTTTTCTTCAAGGCCATAGTATTTCTGTATTTGAGTTTACTGTCAGCTAAAACTCCTAAGTCTTTTTCAGGTATATTCCTGTTGAATCATGTCTTCTCCTTCCTGTGTGCCTTAGTTGTAATTTAATTCAATTGCAAGACCTTAAGTTTACTCCATGTTAAATTTTATCTCCAGCCTTTTAAGATCCTGATTTTATCATCTCATGTATTAGTTAACCCATAGCTTCAGGTCATGTGCGCATTTAATTAAGTGTACTTTCTATACTGTTACTCAAGTTATGGTTAGAAATGTTGATCTTTTATTCTTGATCGGAATCACTATTTTATTTCCAACTGCATCTTCGCCTTTGATGTTCCCATTTGTTTCTTTTCATCTCTTGCCCCAAGTGCATCTTAAATATTTGGAACAACTGTTTTGCTTCCTTGAGCCAGCCTTTGCCCATTCCTCCCCTTAAAATACATTCATGAAATCTTTATATAATTTAACAAAACTGAATTTATATCCGTCTTTAGAAATTTCAGCTACTGGCAGATCTCTATGTATAAACCAAGCTCTACAAAATTGAGAGGTAATTGGGAAAGAAATATTAAAAGTCAGAATAACATAACGTGATAAAAGCATAAAGGGAAGTATTGACACAAAATGCTATGGTAATTACTATAGCAATAATATGTAGTATTACTGCAAATGAAGGAAAATAACAGTGCAGCCAGTAGTGAATAGCTACCATAATGTGTACGTCAGCTGCTAGTGTCCCTGTCAGTAGTGCTTTCTCACTGATAGATGAAAATTCAAACTCCTTTACAAGTCATTGGAAACCAGTTCCCACTGCTGCTTCATAGTTCTTCTTAGGCAACATATTGCTATTTCATTCCTTTTTCTGCCTTTGCATGTGTTGTTCCCCTGACAGTGAGGAATTCTCCTATTTAGTCATTAAAAATTGACTCAGATGTCACATTTTCTGGGATACCTTTGCTATTTCCTCATCACTCAAAGAGTTGATTGCTTTTTGTTTCTGTTGACTCTTTTCACTTACACTTTGGACACACTACTTTATTATGCTCGTAACACTATATTACAATTACATATTCAAAATTTAGCTTGCTAGTTATAAAATTTTTAGGACATACTAATTTTAGAAAATATAGAGAAGTTTAAAGAGGGAATTAAAATTCACTCCTGATCCCATGACTTACCATTTTAATATACAGTCAGCCCTCCATATCTATGGATTCCACATTGTGGAAATGTAAAATTTTCATTTTGTTTTGTTTTGGAGATGGTGTCTTGCTCTGTCACCCTGGCTGGAGTGCAGTGGTACGATCTTGGCTCACTGCAACCTCCGCCTCCCAAGTTCAAGCAATTCTCCTGCCTCAGCCTCCTGAGTAGCTGGGTCTACAGGTGTGCACCACCATGCCCAGCTAATTTTTGTATTTTTACTAGGGACAGGGTTTCTCCATGTTGGCCAGACTGGTCTCGAACTCCTGACATCAGGTGATCCACCTGCCTTGGCCTCCCAAAGTGCTGTGATTACAGGCGTGAGCCACTGCACCTGGCCTGTAATTTTTTTTTTTAATTGTGTCAATACTGAACATGTATAGACGTTTTTCTTGTCATTATTCCGTAAACAATATAGTATAACAACTATTTACATAGCATTTACATTATATTGGGTATTATAAGTAATCTAGAGATCATTTTAAGTATACAAGAGGATGTGTGTAGGTTATATGCAATTACTATGCCATTTTATATCAGGGATATGAACATGCCTGGAATTTGGTATGCTCAGGAGGTCCTGAAACTAGTCCTCCACAGATGGAGAGGGATAACTGTATATACAAGTTTATATCCTTTTTCACTTAATAGAAAATTCTCAGAGAACCTTTTTGTAAGTATTATTTTTGGTTACTAAGTAGTAGTGCACAAAATGATTTACGATACTTGATCATTGTTCTGTTTTTTTGAAATGAAAATTTTGGCTTTTATAAAGGGCTGATAAACATCTTTTTTTTCAATTCTTGTGTTTTTTTTTTTTTTAACTTTTAAGTTCAGTCACATGTGCAGGTTTGTTAGATAAGTAAACTTGTATCATGGGGGTTTGTTGTACAGGTTATTTCATCACCCAGGTATTAAGCCCAGTACCCATTAGTTATTTTCCTCTCTCTACTCCCACCCTTCACCCTCCAATAGGCCTCAGTGTGTGTTGTTCCCCTCTATGTGTACTTGTGTTCTCATCATTGAGCTTCCACTTATAAGTGAGAATATGCAGTATTTGGTTTTCTGTTCTTGTGTTAGTTTGTTTAGAATAATGGCCTCCAGCTGCATCCATGTTGCTGCAAAGGACATGATCTTGTTCTTTTTTTATGGCAATGTAGTATTTCATGGTATATATGTACTACATTTTCTTTATCCAGTCTACCTTTGATGGGCATGTAGGTTAATTCCATGTCTTTACTATAATGAATAGTGCTGCAGTGAACACACATGTGGATGTGTCTTCATAATAGAACAATTTATATTTCTTAGGGTATGTACCTAGGAATGGGATTGCTGGGTCAAATGGTATTTCTGTCTGTAGGACTTTGAGGAATCACCACACTGTCTTCCACAGTGGTTGAACACTCCCACCAACAGTGTAAAATTCCCACCAACAGTGTAAAAGCATTCCTTTTTCTCTACAGCCTTGCCAGCATCTGTTATTTTTTGACTTTTTAATAGTAGCCATTCTCACTAGTGTGAGATGACATCTCATTGTGGTTTTGATTTGCATTTCTCTAATGATCAGTGATTTTGAGCTTTTTTTCATGATTGTTGGCCACATGTATGTCTTCTTTTGAAAAGTGTATGTTCCTGTCCTTTGCCCACTTTTTAATGGGGTTTGTTTTTTCTTCTTGTAAATTTAAGTTCCTTATGATGCTGGATATTAGACCTTTGTCAGATGCATAGTTTGCAAAACTTTTCTCTCATTCTGTAGGTGTCTGTTTATTCTGTTAGTTTCTTTTGTTGTGCAGAAGCTCTTTAGTTTAATTACATCCCATCTGTCAATTTATGCTTTTGTTGCAATTGCAGTTTGCATCTTTGTCATGAAATCTTTGCCCATGCCTGTGTTCTTAATGGTATTGCCTAGGTTGTCTTCCAGGGTTTTTATAGTTTTGGGTTTTACAGTTAAGTCTGGAATCCATCCTGAGTTAATTTTTGTATGTGGTGTAAGGAAGGGGTCCAGTTTCAATCTTCTGCATATGGCTAGCCAGTTCTCCCAGCACCATTTATTGAACAGGGAATCCTTTCTCCATTGCTTTTTTGGCCAGGTTTGTCGAAAATCAAATAGTTGTAGGTGTGTGGTCTTATTTCTGGGTTTTGTTGCACTGGTGTATGTGTCTGGTTTTGTTTTTTTTTTTTTTAATCAGTACCATGCTGTTTTGGTTACTGTAGCCCTGTAGTATAGTTTGAAGCTGGGTAGCGTGATGCCTCCAGCTTTGTTCTTTTTGTTTAGGATTGCCTTGGCTATTCAGGCTCTTTTTTGGTTTCATATGAATTTTGAAATATTTTTTTTTCTAGTTCTGTGAGGAATCTCAGTGGTAGTTTAATAGGAATAGCATTGAATCTATAAATTGCTTTGGGCAGTATGGCCATTTTAACAATACTGATTCTTCCTATCCATGAGCATGGAATGTTTTTCCATTTGTTTGTGTCATCTTTGATTGCTTTTTATTATTAACTTAAAGTTTTTTTTCTTTTGAGATGGGGGCTCACTGTGTTGCCCAGGCTGGTCTTGAACTTGTGGGCTCAAGCAGTCCTCACACCTCAACCTTCCACAGTATTGGGATTACAGGCATGAGCCATCATACCCAGCCTTCATCTCTGGTTTCTTTGGGCAGTAGTTTGTAGTTCTCCTTATAGAGATCTTTCACCTCCCTAATTAGCTGTATTCCTAAGTATTTTATTCTTTTTGTGGCAGTTGTGAATGGGAGTACGTTCCTGATTTGACTCTCCGCTTGACTGTTGCTGGTGTCTAGGAATGTTAGTGACTTTTTGCTAGTGATTTTTGCACATTGATTTTGTATCCTGTGACGTCTTTGTCCATTGATTTTTTTCATATGTGTAGGATTACTTAAAATAAATCCCTGGAAGTGTAATGTATTTTGATATCAAAGGAATGATCATTTATAGGTCTTTTGATAGGTATTTTCAATCATGAGTTTACTAATCCATAGAAGAGCATACAAATGTTTGTTATCCCAAATCTGTGCAGGCACAGTATTATCTTTAAAAATAAGGCTGTTGTCTTTTGATATGCAGCTGAATATTTACATTTACTTAATAATGAAGTTTCAGTGTTACTTTATCACTTTCTTTGAACATTTTATCTATTAAGATTATTAATCCACTGTTTTATTTTTTACTTTTAACAAAATTTTTATGTTATTTACTGTAGTTATTTAATTTTATATTATTACATGCCTTTTCCTTTGTAATTTCTTCTGTTTTCCAGTCTCAGAAATTCTTTCTTGTTCAGATTTTCATAAACATTTACCTCTAATTTTTTAGGAGTTGGTTGAATTGGGTGTGTGTGCACCTTGAACTTTCACATCTAAGTCTTTAGTCATCTAAAATACACTGGCATGAGTTAGAGATACAACTTAACGACTAGTTGTTTCAACAGAATTGTTCAATTTTAAATAGGACAGGATTTTGTCATATTTATCTGTGTGTCCCCAGTTCCAGCGTGATACACATTAAGTGTTTGTTGAATTAATTTCAATGAAAAACCCTTGGCTAGCATTTAAAACAAATGTTCTCTTACTCCATCCCATATTGGAGGAAAGAATGAGTTTATTTTCTTAGTAGTAAAAATCAATTGAGTGTTGCATTACTCAAGTCATCCTCCACTCAAAATTTTACATTAGCTTTCCAAATACTTCAGAATAAAGTCCAGACTTCTGAAATATATTGTAAATGGTATGTTTTAGAATTTGCCATCTCAATTTTCAAACTAGAAAGATCATCTTTTAGCATAGAAATTGTAAAATATTTTTTTCCATGGAGAGAAAGAATGCAGGAATGGAAGTCTAGACAGGCATTTCTTTTTCTAAAACTGAAATTCCATGAAAAAAGAGAATATCAATTTTAAAACTACCCATCTTTCTCAGCAAACTTCTAACTTTGATAAGTTTTATTCCTAAAATGTGTTTTCTTAAATCATCTTTAAAATATTTTCAAATTTTATTGAAGGGAACATATGGAAAAAATCACATTTAGGTAATCTTAAGGTTTTTTGCAGATTCCACACCGACTTTCCAATTTCTTCCCTCTTTCTTGAAAATCGTTTGGACTTCATCTATTTAGGAAAATAGAACCTTACATCTATATATTTATTGTTTTTGTTTTAAATTTCCCAATCCCTTTCACAAATACTTTTTCATTTGACCCAGAAATCTTTTGAGGTAGATAGCATTATTTATTCATATGAGTACAATTATATGCAGAGAGGTAAAATGAGTTGCCTGATATTACATTGGGAGTCACTGACAAAACCTAGATTCCATACCTGCATCTAGGGTATCTGGAAGCTAAGCTGCCTCCAACACTATTCAATGTATATTTTGTAATTGCCACTTTTTTCATTTTATAAAGAATAATCGATCTGAACACAATGAAATATTATATTACTTAGAGCCAGTATGTAGCACTTAGAGACCTTTACAAACTGCTAAGAAGAAACATGATTACTGGCTGTCCAGAGTATGAACTTCATTCAGAACCAAGTGGACTACCAACATTTTCCCCAGACCTAACCTGTAGTTTATACAGTTTATCTAATTTGGTAAGGGACATGAAATAGTCTGGCTTGTTTCTATTTCTTTGTTAAATCAAGTAGTAATAAATACCCCATAATGAGTGAGTGAATTAATAACTTACAATTGAGATAGAAATATACTTATGCCAATAAATTTTTCCAAGAAGTAGAACTTTTTATGATATAATGGTAGTTGACCATTTAAGAGAATAGCATTTCAAAGAGCGTAGATTACTACTTAATTTTGAAAACACTAATGAACAGCATAGTTACCAGAAACAATTTATTAAAATAGTTTTCTTATAAAAGAATGATCAGTTTAAGAATACAGTATCAGCCTATGCCCAGTTTTAATGTCTTTTCTCCTTTTAACAGCTACTCAGGTGGATTTAGACAAGTAACAGCTGCTCAGCTTCACCTGAGGGATCCAGTGGCAGTAAGTTTCTTGTATTTTTTATTAATCATCTTTGGAAAGACCAATTCAGATACTGTTTTGTCAGTCTCCCTTCTCATTATTTTAATATAGTTAGCATTCAAGGATATAAATTCTTCACTTTAGCTGTATCACACAAGTTTTGATAAGTATTATTTTTAATATTCAACTCTATGTATTTCTAATTGCTATGTATTATGTTTTGCATTTAGTTGAAGAATTCTGATGTTTTCCTTTTTAATTTTTGATACCTGCATAATCACCTAGTATATGATGAGTTTGCTGAAATGCCTTGGAAAGGAGAGAGATATATGTATGTATGTGTATACATATATTTTCAAACATGCTAAGTGTGTTCTTATATTCTGACTTTTTTGGTTAACTCGAGTATTATCTGAGTTTATTTTTATTTATTAACATCTCAATTGTAGATTAATTTCTTCTTAATTTCCATTTTATTCTGGAAAAAATAGTAAAGTTCTTAAAAACAAAACTACTTTCATATTATTTTATTATTTATTTATTTATTTTTCTGGAGACAAGGTCTCTGTCACCCAGGCTAGAGCACAGTGGCACAATGATAGCTCACTGCAGCCTCAAACTCCTGGGCTCAAGGGATCTTCCCACCTCAGCCTCTCAAGTAGCTGGGACTACAGGTACGCACCACCACACCCTGCTAAAACTTTTTATTTTTTGTGGAGACCAGGTTTTCCTATTTTGCCCAAGCTTATCTCAAACTCGTGGGCTCAAGCCGTCCTCCCACCTCGGCCTCCCAAGTGCTGGGATTACAGGCAAGAGCCACCACACTCAGACTTTATTCTATTTTTAATTTATGTTTTTAAAGACAGGATCTTGCTATGTTGCCCAGGCTGGACTCAAATTCCTGGGCTCAAGCAATCTTCCTATTTTGGCCTCCCAAACACCTGGGACTGTAGGCACCCTGCTTGTTTATGTTTTATTTATTTTTTATTTTTTTTCCTGTCAATTTTTGCCTTATATATTTTGAAGGTTTAGTGTTAGATGAATTTAAGATTGGAATTGTAATCTTTCTAATCAATTGATCAGGGTCAATATGTACTGATCCTCTTAATCTCCAATAATGCTTTTTACCTTGAGGTCTATTTGTTCTCATATTAACATAGCTACATTAGCTCACTTTTGATTAGTATTTGCCTCATATATTTCATTGTTTACACTTTACTAAATTATTCTGTTATAGATGTTTTTATTGTAAACATCGTGTAACTAGATTTTTTTTTCTCCTTTCTTGCCTTCTTTTGGATTGGTTGAATTGATTTATTATAGCTCTAAGGTTCATCAGTATTTTAACTTTCCTTCCAAATCAATGAAAGCCCTTAGAAGATTTTTAACTACCACCCTCCCTCCCAATCTACAAGCTTTCTTCGTTCAGGATTTTAAAAAAACTCTCCCAATTGAACATTCTTGTTATTGTTTTATTCTGTTACTGATTTTTTTAAATTTTCTTTTCTTACAATCCCTTCTTGTAACTCAGCCTGCCTTCTGGTATCAATTTCCTTTTCCTTGAAGTACTTCTTACTGGCATTCTTCTAGCCACATTCTCTTAATACTGAACTCACCTTTTTTGTCTGAAACTGTTTTCTTTATTTGTGCTTTCATTCTTGAAAGATAGTTTTGCTATATGTGGAATTCTAAGATAACAATTATTCCATTGTTTTTTCCCTCAGCTTTTTGAAGCTATTATTCATTTGGAATTTGGCTTGTATTATTGCTTTTATGAATCAGATGTCGATTTAATTGTTTCTTTATGTTTACTCTTGTCTTTTTTTTCTGGATACCTTAAGACCTTTTCATTGTCTTTGGTTTTCATATCTTCCTACTACAGTCTTATTTATTTGGTTTGAGTACTGGTGTCTTCAGTTCTGGAAATGTGTTAGCTCTTAAATCTTCTAATATTGGGTCTCTTTATTCTCTGTTTCTTCCCTGTGGAAATCTGGTTATAATAAGAGTAGACAGTTGCATTTTATTGTACATGATTCAGTACCTCTCTTTCATACTTCATGTCTCACTGTCTCTGTGGGGCATTCTCAGTAATTTCTTCAGATCTGTGTTCCAGTTCTGTATCTTTTCACCTGTGTCTAATCTGATTAACCTTGTTCTGAGGTCCTAATTTCAATTATCATTTTTCCCTTTCTTAAAGTTTTATTATTTGGTTCTTTTACAAATTTGTTGATCAGTTTCAATAGTCTTCTGTTTATCATGTTTTGGTTCACTCTTATATTTCTTTATGCATACTAAACATAATTCTTAGCGTTTAGATCTGATTCTAATATTTGTGGCCTTTGTAGGTCCGCAATTTATAATATCTGCTCAGTATACTTACTTGGTAGGCTCATGTACCTTGAAACTTCATCTCCAGGAATTCTTTAAGACCTGTGTTAAAAATGACTTTCCTCAAAAAAGATTCACTTAGCTTATGGCTAAGTGAATTGGGCTATAACAACCTAAGTTTTTTGAGCTGAACTTTAGACTTACAGGATTTTGATCCCCACAAGAAGGATGAATTTGGGGCCTCAAAGCCTTGTGAGGTCAGCTTTGTTTCATACTTTAAAAAATATTTTTATAAACAATATTAACTTCACTAATTAACTAAATTTTTAATTGCTTTTAATTTTAACAGCATAAATATATAAGTTTATATATATTTATATGTTCATATATATGTTTTTATATATATTTACATATATTAAATGACCTCTCAAAAACATTAAGTCTTAACACTAATAGAAAATAGATGGAAAATTTATATGGTTTACTAATGTTTATTTCTTTGTGTATTATACTGGGAGAAGTTCTAATTCATACATTAGTCACCAGTATTGCTAAAGGCAAAGTCTACTGTTGTTTTATTTTTCTTTTAACTATTGATAGACCTAAACTTTCAACTTTACTCATAGGTTAGATAGTATCTTTTTCCTGTTAGAGACTATTTTATCTTTTTTCTGCAATACATTAATAAGTTAGCAAAGTGTTAGACCTAAAAATATCATTTTTTGTTTCCCTAAAATAATAAAAATAAATATCTATTGTCAGGATACAACCATTTGTTTGGTATAGTACTGCCTAAAATTTTCTTGGTAAGGTTGGGGGGAAGGATATTTTATTATAATAAGACCTGACATACCATTTAAAAGTTTCATGATTTACTATTTATTTTGTATTGTTCATATCTGTTTTATAAAACTGTGCTCAGAGTTTGCTTCTTAGGAAATATTTAATGTTTTTTTTTTCATAACTAGTGTGTTTTTAAGCCTTACAGGTCAAAATAATTATATTTTGAATATTGATATGCTTTGTATATAATAGCATTAAAAGTTATAAGGGCTCCTGATAATATATGTCACAGCTGTTAACAATAAATTATACTTTTAATACTTCATAAATATTTTAAATGTTAAAATGAAAGTTTCTATTTTATGTTAACTATACACTAGGAGGCAGTATAGTATAACTTTTTCATGTTAAAAATTTGGTATTAGGTAACATTTGTAGAAATTGTTTCAAATTATTGTTTATAAGCAATAATTGAAATGGATTGTAAAATGTTTGAGGAAGGCTTAGGAAATATTTCAGAGTTAAATCCTTTTGGATTATTACCTCATTAAAGGATTTTAATTTTTTAAGTCTTAATTTTTACTATGTTTTGAAAAAAAATGGCTCGTCAAGGAAGAGATTTATTATTTACTTTTAATTCAAATCCTAAGTGTTCATCTGGAATAGTAGGCCTCTGCCAGTAGACATAATGTGCTTATCAGTTCTTACTGTGTGTGGCCTATCAGAGAATTTGTTTCACAATGCAGCTTTCTGATTATTAGTACAGTATTGGAATACTATTTGTGAAATATGTTAATTAATATTTAATAGTTAAATAGGTAATAGTTTGTTGAATATTTATAATTTTTCATAATGAAGTAGATTATTCTAATTTCAAATAAATATATCGATTTAGCCCTTTCCTTATGTTCTTTTTCTCTCTGTCATATGTTTTAGCTTCTTTAAGAGGTTCTATGTCCTTATATTTTCTTCTAACATGGTTCCTCTATTTGATTTTTCCCCGTCCTATAAATAATAAGTTACTTCTATGGCACAAATGGCACGTGCCCTGGGATATAGATTATATGAGGAAGGTCTTTGATATTTACTAACTTTATCTTATTCTATTTTTTTTACTTTCTGAATTTCTTAAAACTTATACTTAATGTCTGTACAGCTAGAATTACTTTTTTGCGTGGACGTGTTGTTTCACCTTTGTTTACGTACATTTGTATGTCTTTTTTCTTCCCTGTTAGCTTATAATCTTTTCACATTTTCTAGCCTTTTTAAATTTGAGTGTGGAGTTTGCATTTTCTAATAGGGCCGGTTTTTAAAATACCAACTTAGTAATTCAAATAAATACAACTAAATTTTTTAGAAACATGAAAATCAAATGCCATGTAACACTATTAGTACAATAAAATGCCTTTATGATGATATTCAGAGGATATAATTACCTGCTTATCCAGAAGAGATAGTCTTGACATTGTCAGTTTCAATTTACAAGTTTTAAAACATTGAAAAATTTAAATGCTGATAACTAAATCAGTGCTGTCTAGTAGAAATTTTTGCCGTGATGGAAATGTTCTGTGTCTGCACTGTCAAACATGGTAGCCACTAGCTACATGTCAACCGACCGCTTGAAATGTGGCTTTCATGACTAAGGAACTAAATTTTTAATTGCTTTTAATTTTAACAACATAAATATATATATGTTTATATATATTTATATATATGTATATATGTTAATATATGTTTATATATATATTTACATGTATTAAATGACCTCTCAAAAACATAAAGTCTTAACACTAATAGAAAGTAGATGGAAAATGTATCTGGTATCCCATTAGCTTTTGCATGTAATGAGGCTTTGTAGTCTGATTTGATGAGCGAATAAAAGAGGAAGGCCTCTTACAAAGTAACCCCATTCTAACATGTATTGTTTTAGTGGGTTTAGCTTTAACACACATCAAATTATATTGAAATATGAGTGCATATGATAATCAATTATTCTATCTAAAATTGGCACATATACAGGTTACTTTTAATCTTTTTTCTTTTTCTAAATAAACAATAAATGGAGCCAAAAGAAAATAGTAATGTACAAAGTAATAAAAGTTTCTTTTCTGTTGCTTCCACGTATCCACTTAGGTCTGTTTCTTTCCTATATTCATGTTGAATCTAAACCCCTCATTTTCATCATCATCTCTAATTATGTTTGCTTTCTTACTATCGCAAGTCACAATTTTCTTATTGTGTCCTATGTATATCTGTTTTTCAGATTGTAAAACTAGCTATTTATGGCATGCTGCCAAAAAACCTTCACAGAAGAACAATGATGGAAAGGTTGCATCTTTTTCCAGATGAGGTAAGTCAGTGGTCATAGGTAACAATGCTTTTCCAAAATTTTCAATTAAATGTTTTATTTTCTTTTTAAATAAATGCCACAGACTTATTTTCAAAAATTTTATGTCAACTTCTGAAATATTTTTGTATCTTTAAATGAATATGTATGTACAAAAAATGATAATTACTTCTATTAATATTTTAAAATGTAAAATGAACCATCATTGGACTACAAATTAAAAGTATCTACATTTTTTTTAAAAATTTTAATCACTGCTTGCTTTTTGAACAAGGAGCTATGATCAGAAACCCTGTTAAATTGAGGTACTTGTTGATAATTTCATTCACTATGAAAAAGTGTTAATTTAGTTCACTTTTTATGTGACCAGTAGCAAAACTTCTGTGAATCATGGATAAATAGCTTAACTTTGGTTGCTATTATTTCCCATGATTTAACTTTAGAATACTTGTTCATACTCATAGTTGATTCAGCTAAAAATTACTTGGAAAAGAGTGTAAACATTTTAATTTATTAGTATTACATTGTTTTAAGTACTTTTCTCCTTAATATGATGTAATGAAATATTAAAGCTTCTATAATAAAATAATTTTTTATCAAGTCAGACTGCCTGGCTTTGAATCTGTGCCCCATTATTTACTGACTGCATGGACATGGGCTCGTTACTTATCTCTGTTTTCTAATCTGTGAAGTTGACATAATAGTAGTATCTATTTTACAAGATTGTTGTAAGGATTAAATAAAATACACTTGTAGATTGCTTAGAACAGAACCTGGCACAATAAGTGCTAGATGCTATCATTACCATGGTTATAACTGTCCTTCTTGTTCCTCCTGAAGGAATAATGTAGAAATTTATTCCAAAATATCAAATTATAATGATTTTTCAAGCTACTCATGTGCTCTTATTGTTTAAGCTTTAAACAATACATGAATAGTTATTAATAATGAGTAAGTTATTCATGCTTTATCAAAATGATTGATTTATTGTCTTCACTATAAATGAATAAGTAGAATAATTTCCCCCAGTTCACTTTACCTCTAAGGTAGCATGTATGGGAGCAGTATCATCATCCAAGGATCACTTCATGATGAAATTGCAAGAATTTAAGAACTCCTATTTCTGATTATATTGTCACTTTCTTTAGAAACCATAATTTCTAAAAGACACAAAAATAATATTTATTTCATTTACAAGATACGTTTGCGGGTAGATATTTTAAGTATTCACGGTAGTTCAGTTAAATAGGAAATTACTTCATTTCAGACTATAAAATAAATGAGCCTAGTTCCCAAAAATGAATTGGTAAGTATTCAGAAGCTTGACAGTACATTTTATCAAGCCCATGGGGGAAACAGGCACACTCATACATTGTTGGTGGTAGCACAACGTGGTGCATCTCATCTGGAATCCTGGGAATTAATTAGGTAACATTTAACGAAAATACATACATCAGGAGATTGATCCTTGATCCAGCAATCTCATTTATAAAAATACATCTTGAAGATACACATGCACATGATTATTTTCACTGTATTCAATAATGGTACAATAAGAAAAATAAATAATGCTTATTCATAGGAAATAAATTATCAAGTATTGTGCAATTTTTTAAAAAAAGAATGACAGATATTTTTGTGGCTTGGTAAGTTGTACTTTACAGGATATATTGTTAAGTGAAAACAAACAAGGTAAAAAAGAATGTAGATGGCATACTACATTTGTATGCATATATACCTATGTATGTTTATATACACACAAGCATATATTTATGTGCGCTACTTTTTGCGTAAAGCACGGGAAGAGAAAGTTGGCAACTACTAGACTATGGGTACAAAGGAATAGGGAAAGAATGAGATTTTTTTTCAGAGACTATCTTTTAAATTTATTTCTTATGTTAATCATGTTAAAATTTTATATATTAGAAAAATAAAATGACAACACCAGTAGAAGTGAGCACAACTAGTTCCCAAATCTTGTTTTCCACATGCTATTCCCTAGCAAAAGGAACTTAGTTCTTGGAGAACTGATTGATTCACGATCTGGAGCAGAGAGATAACTAAATTATTATAGGGTATACACATGGAAAAGACTGTTATTTCTGCATGGTTTATAATAGTGAAATAATAGAAAGTAACAGAAAATAAGGCAATACTCAAAAACTAATGGAGCAATATCAAGAGAACATGGAGCCAGCTTTAGGTGGTGCCTACTGACCAAATACGGGACTATGTGAGCCTCAAAACACATGGTAATAATAAGGGATTACATTGAATAAGAAAACAAAAATCTATACGGCTACAATGACCATCCAAAAATTATTTTTAATTTATTATGATGTCCCTTCTTTCTGAGGATAGAAAAGCCCTCTATAGAAGAATATCATATAAAAAATATAGAAGGAATACTGAACTAGAAAAGCCATCATTACCAACATATTCTGTGGCCACTGGGTAAAAGGTTATTGTGGAGCAGGATATTTATAGTTTCCAAATACCACAATACAGAGTATTTATTATTTGTAAAGGGAATCTTTTCAATTATTTGTGATGGGAATCTTCCCATTGCTTTTACATTAATAAAATCTGGTGGACACCACCATAACCAAGAGATCAAATCTTTGGTCACTGTGGGAGAAACTGACATCAGGTGCCTCCTGCTAGGAAGCACTGAACACTCAACATAAACTATATGGCCTCTTGTCAGTAATGCTTAACCTGAATGTAATCATGGAACAACAATAGTATAAATCCAAATAAAAGGAAATTCTGCAACATAACTGGCCTGGACTCTTGAAAATATTAAAGAAAAGGGAAGGAAACTTATGATAAAAGGAGACTACACTACAGAGTAAACAACATAATATAGTAACTAAATGCAGCATGTGATTCTTGACCTGATCCTGAATTGGGAAAAGTTACATATGACAATATTAGACCTATTTGGGAAATTTGAATATGTACTGTATATTAGATAAAAAGTATTTCATCGATGTTAATTTTCCTGAACATAAAATTTAATGTTATATACGGAGACTAGGAGATACATGCTGAAATATTTAGTTTGAAGTATTTGCAAATTACTCTAAAATGGTTCATCCAAAAAGTGTTTGTATATAGACAGACCAAAAGAGAAAGCAAACATGTCATGCTAACAGTTGGGGAACTTAGGTAAAGATTAGATTAATGTTCATTATATTGTCACAACTTTTCTGTAAATTTAAATTTTTCTAAAGTAAAAAGTTGCAAAAACAGTGATCACTTGACCCCTGTTTCTGTTTGTTGCTCTTGTTCTCTCCCTCATTTGCCCTTAGGTTAACCACTTCTCTGTGAAGAGAACTCTTTATTTATCTAATTTTTTTTTTTGAGACGGAGTCTTGCTCTGTCGCCCAGGCTGGAGTGCAGTGGCGCAATCTGGGCTTACTGCAAGCTCCACCTCCTGGGTTCACGCCATTCTCCTGCCTCAGCCTCCCAAGTAGCTGGGACTACAGGCACCTGCCACCACGCCCGGCTAATTTTTTGTATTTTTAGTAGAGACGGGGTTTCACCGTGTTAGCCAGGATGGTCTCGATCTCCTGATCTCGTGATCCGCTCGCCTCTGCCTCCCAAAGTGCTGGGATTACAGGTGTGAGCCACCGTGCCCGGCCAAAGAGAACTCTTAAATCTCCATAAACACATTTAGTTAGCATTCATGGGTTACCTTCTCTGTATGCACATTAAAGGAGATACTTCTCCCTCTTCCTGATTTCATGTGTAATGCCTAATCAAAAACTTTTGATTCCTCATTTTGCATTGATTTTAACCATTCAGTAGAATCCTCTAATAGTAAAGAAATTTGGCTCATTCTATTCAAAATTCTATTCCATTCAGCAAACATTTGCTAGGAAGCCACTGTGTTCCACGTGCTCTATGCTGAGAGAGCACTTGGCAGCTTTTTGAAATTGTCTTTACAACTGATCTAGGGAATTTTATACTGGCTTTCCAAAGAAGTATGAAATATTTATACATCTTTGGAAATATCTGACAGGTAGGCGCCTTCAATAAGTAAAAAATAAGTATCACCAACAATCTTTTATATGTCCAGGCATCCTCTGCTTGCCCTGACTCTGTAATTATTGTGCAGATTTGAATATACTGAGGAAGTGATAACAATAGGAGAAAGGATGTTAAATATTGTTAAATACTTTTCAGTGAAGAAGCACATTACCAATAGTATCTATTGTGTTTTCTATATGTTGATAGTGACCCAGCCTATCCAAACCACAATTTTTCAAATTCATTTAAATTGCTTAAAATATTATAAATATTTTGCTATACTGGGTTTTAGAACAAGCTTACAGGACAGTAGAGCTCTGTGATCCTAAAGTTGTAAAATTTTATCCTGATTCTTAAGACAATATGTCTTAAGACAACATGTCTTAAGAATTGGTCAAAGTGATGCCTTATTTGATGCCATGTCCTTGGCCAGATATTGGATTCCCGCTTGTAATAGTGCACTCTGCAGAGAGCTGTAATTTACTGTGTGATAATCCTTTTATCGAAAATTCCTGTACACATACTATAATGAGAAGAGGGAATTATATCTACTCTTCTTATAAGAATGCCTATAAGACACTTCCATACTGATATCTTACCATTATTTAAATAGAGTTCCCAAAATTAATTTATCATCCAGTCTCACAATACAGTTCATTCTCCCAGCTGCCTTATTTCTGCATCATGAGTACAATATAAATGTTCATTCTTTTGGTTACCCACACTCTTCATTTTATCATTCCTCCTTAGTCTGTCTAATTCCAATGCTTTCTTCTTTTAAAATGTCTTAGATATGTGCTTTACTCTTTGATGTGCCTTTCAGTATCTAAACTCAAACTTTAAAAAATCTTACCTTGATTACTGAAACAGCCACTTAACTGTTATTGTCTCCAGCTTTTCTCCACTGCAGTTCATTCTGTCTACTGTTGGCAGGTCAATCTTCCAACTCTTCTCTTCATTTCTCTGAATATTGGATATATAATAGGGGGAAAGTGGTCCTGGTCAGGGGAATACAATTAATAAAGATATCATGATTTGAGTCTAGAGCAACACATGAAAGGTTGAGGAGGTTGATTAGTCAGAAACCATGGGTGTGTCTGTGGAGAGTGACACTGGAGAGGTGGACTAGTGGTAACGACACTGTCTAGCTAAGCAAATTTAGCAAAGGAGTTAGAGCTTTATCCTGAAAAATTTTAAGCTGAGAGGTGACTTTTTAAAAATTATAAGCCTTTAGAAGGCGTGATCTTTTTATTTTCCTTTATATGGCCAGCACCTAGCACAATTTTTGGTTCTTAGAAGTTCAATAAATGTTTCTTAGATAAATAAATGACTCAAAGATTTTCATTTTCAAATTTTTTTCTGGCCACAGTTGGAGCACTGATTGAAAGGTAGTGGCACTAAACCCGGTAGACCCAGTACATATACTTGTCAGATGAGAAAGCATGAGAATGAGCCATGGCAGTGTCTTTTTTGCAATTGAAAAGAGGGAAATAAACAGCACATTTTAAAAAATAGGTATCTTATTATAATGAGATTACTTGTATTATTAACCTAATGTACTTTTGGGGAATTTTTATAAGGTTTTTATTTTAAATATTTTATGTTTTCCTTATTCTACGAACATTCTTTTGCTTATTTTTTAACACTTATAAAGTATTAGTAATTTATTGCTAAGAAAGATATTTTAAGAAAATTAAGTCTAAATTTTTTTTTAATGTAGGATATTCCAGAAGATATTCTTAAGAATTTAGTAGAGGAGCTTCCTCAACCACGAAAAATACCTAAACGTCTAGATGAGTACACACAAGAAGAGATAGACGCCTTCCCAAGATTGTGGACTCCGTAAGTGTTTCCCTTCTTCTTGTCTTTTTTTTTCTTTTGATATCCTCTGTTTCCTCAACCATATGATTAAATAAGATCCTTGAGGGTGGGAAGAGTGAACTCATTTTTTTGCTCCCCTAGGAACTCAGCAGCTACTACCTACAAATAAACTCTAGATGTAGGTATTAGAACCAAAAATTTTTAAGCATTAAGACCTTGCTAGATAAGTGCGAGGATGTTCATAGGTTCCTGTAATGATCAAGTATTTTGTTTGGGTTGACCTTCCTTGGACTGATGGTCGTCTTTAGGAATGATATATGAATTGTTATTAATCTAAAACGTAATGATTCTCAGTTTTCCACATTGTTTCATAAGTTAAAAATATTATCTAATGATAAGTCATTAATTTTGGATACTTGTTGTCTTGGTCCAAAAAGAAAAACAAAATAAAAAAATACTTTTTGCTCTCCTCTGTACAGTTTCCTCTACCTAAGGCCGTAAAGCTGCTAAGATGTAACATTCTTTCTCCCATCTAGTTGTTTCTAGGCTTTTTTGCCAGGGCTATCCCGATGATGAAGCATTTAAGTGTAACTTCCTCAGGCAGTCCTTCCTGTAATCTTTGAACCGGGTTAGGCTCTCATTATGGGTTCTCATTGTACACTTCCATTTACTGATTTACTCTAATTATATATTTGTGTGATTATCTGTTTACTATCTGTCTTTCTTGCTAGACTTCATGAGGGAGCTACATGTTTGTCTTATTTAGCACCGAGCGTGGTGCTGGACAAATTAAATAGACACTCAGCCAGTATTTATTGAATAAATTAATTAAGACTTTTATCAGCTTTTATAAGTGACTTTAGGAAAGAATCTCTAGAGAATATGAAGCAAAGACCACTTTTCATTTTTTTCACAGCATTTATCACTATCTACTGTACTCTCATTTATATGCATGTCTATTATTTGTCTCTCTACACTCATGGCAATAATAAAAATAGCAAGCACTAATAAAGCATTTATTGTGTGCTTTACATGTATTAATCTACTAATCCTCAGAGCAATCTAGTGAGTCAGCACAATTTTTATTTTTATTTTTATTTTTTAAATGAGAAAATATGGGCACAGAGAGATAAAGTAACTTGACTAATATCACATAGTTATAAATGGTATGTTAGGGATTCAAGCCTGAGTGACTAGCTGCTGGGTCATGCTCCTAACTCTGCTGGAATGCCCCTTCTTGCATTGGCATGTCAGCTTCAAAGGGGCAGGGACATTGTCTGGTTCAACATTTACATCTTAGAAATACTTAGAAACACTTAGAAATAGTACTTGGCGCATAATGGGCACTCAGTAAGTGTTTTTGAAAGAATGAAGACATGAGCTCTTTCCCTAAAAATTAATTGTGAAATTGTCATGAATAGCTTAAGTTTTAGAAAAACCCAAACCAAGGTTCAAATCTTGCCTCTATAGTAGCTGACTCTATAACCTTAAGTAAGTCATCTGTCATTTTGTGCCTTAGTTTCTCCATCTCAACTCAATTTCTTCAGTTGTAAATTAGAGCCAGTCCGTACTTCTGAGAATTGCTGGAAGGAATAAGTGAGCAACTTAGCACACTTGAAGTGTTGACTAAGTTTTTAATAGGAGAATTTTTTTGCTATTGCAAATTCTATACCATTTTAACATGCTTGCTAGTGTAGAGTTTTATTGTAAATGTACTTAAGTTGATGTAGTTTGAAAATATTCAGCTTTGGTAAGTTATATACTAAAAACATTTTAAGTTGTATTGAAGTTTTGACAGGTTACCTTCCTATAACAGTTCTGTAAATATGTATCTGATTTTCTTACAGAAACACCATCATAAATGAATTTATATTCCTGACCAAGAGGGGTGTGGTACTCTTTTTTTTTAAATTAGAAATAACAAAGGTGCTGTTAAGTCATGTATGTGCAAATACATATTATACACTTGAAGTCATATTTCATGAATATTCTAAAGTGTATTCTAAATCAGTTAAACTGACACCACACTAATATAATAATTCACAAATTATATTTAGTGTTATTATAGTCAGAGTACTGACCAAAATTCTCATTCTGCTGAATGATTTCTGCTTTCTTTTGAAACAAATTAGAAAGTGCCTGAGTGCCTTCATTTTATTAATAGAATTAGAAAGGGCTTTTCTGTAGCTATTTTTAAGGAGACTTTTAGAGAAACTTAGAGCCACTTGATGTATTTTTTAGTTACTACTCTGGGAATGGATTTTCCTGCCCTCTCTTTTCATTCCAGATTTCCCTGAGGCAGGAATATGCATTAGACACTAGGTTTTCCTTTATGCTTTATTAAGGTTGTGATTTTTCCTCATAAATAGTCACACGCATATGTTAACTTGTATTTTCAAAATAGTAAAATAGGTATACGTATACTGAAACATACGGATAGTATAGGTGTACTAGTCATTTAATATAAATCATTCTATATTTCTTTCTCCCTGCACATTTGAGCTGACATCAAGTCCAGTTAGTCTTTATTACATGAAAAGCGTGTGACCAGGAAAAATATAGTCATTTTTGGATTAACCAAAAGCTTGTCTAGAAAATAGATGATCATTTACTTCAAGGTTCTTGAGTAGAACTTTCTGCAATGATGAAAACAACTCTCAGCCAGGCATGGTGGCTCATGCCTATAATCCTAGCACTTTGGGAGGCCAAGGCAGGAGGACCTCTTGAGTCCAGGAGTTCAAGACCGGCCTGGGCAAGATGGCAAGACCCTGTCTCTACAAAAACAAAAAACAAAAAAATTAGCCAGGTGTGTTGGCACACACCTGTAGTTCCAGCTACTTGGGAGTCTGAAGCAGGAGGATTTCTTGAGCCCAGGAGTTTGCAGCTGCAGTGAGCCATGATCATGCCACTGCACTCCAGCCTGAACAACAGAGCAAGACTTGTCGAGAGAGGGGGAGGGAGAGGGAGTGGGAGAGGGAGGAGAGGGAGAGGGAAGCCTGGTGCGGTGGATCACCTAAGGTCAGTAGTTCAAGACTAGCCTGGCCAACATGGTGAAACCCCATCTCTAATAAAAATACAAAAAAAACTAGCTGGATATCACCACATATGGGCACCTGTAATCCCAGCTACTCTGGAGGCTGAGGCAGGAGAATTGTTTGAACCCGGGAGGCGGAGGTTGCCGAGATCACACCATTGCACTCCAGCCTGCGCGACAAGAGCAAAACTCCATCTCAAAAAAAAAAAAAAAAAAGAGAAAGGAAGCAAGGAGGGAGGGATGGAGGGAGGGAGGTAACTCTCTATTTGAGCTTCAAATACATTAGCTACTGTTGACGTGTGGCTCTTGAGCCCTTGCACTGTGGCTAATGTGACTAAGGAACTGAATTTTTTATTTGATGTAATTTTAGTAAATAAAATTACATGTTAGTAAATAAAATTACGCTACCTTCATTTGGCTAGTGTCTACATTATTGGACTATGCTATTTTAGTTATTGGACTATGCCATTTTATAAAGTTCTATTAAATATTATATACTTAAAATTAGAATTAAAATATTTGATATGCCATGCAGTTCAATTCATGGAACATGAGGTTTTTATTATTAAAGGATTGCCTTTATTAGAAAAAAAATTCTTTCTCCTTTTAGAGGAGGACCTTGCTTAAGATATGCTTTTGTTCTACCCAACATAGCTAAGCCAAGAATATAATCTTCCTTTGGAATGTAGTAACTGGAATTTGTTTAAGATAAATCTGATGGTGAATCTGCAGAGACTTGACTGAAACAAATGTACCTGCATTGCGCCACAAGTAGATAGCCACAAAAATAGCTTGCTTTGGTGTTTGCTGCCCTAGTAATAAAACTTAAAATATGTTTATAATATTAGAATGTACATCTTATAATTTGAACTGTTATTAATATTTGGTTAAATATAAGTTTATTAACTTTTCTATTAGAGACTAAAAGCTTTTGAGCAGCAGAAACAATTATCAAAGAGCTTTGAACCCAGTAGATGATTAACAAAATTGCTTTAATCTTAATTGAAAGCTAGCATTGTTGGGATTTTATTTAAATTATTTTAAATCATCTTCAAAGATTATATTCTTTCAGGCCTAGTTTCAGCATACATTAGGTTTTCTTTTGCTAGTTGTTAGTTGTTCAGTCATTAGTTATTGTCATTTTTAAGCTATGGTAGGAGATAAGGAATGAAATTGATATTTATGACAAAACTATACTTTTTTAAAACTAAAAGCCATTTTATATGTACTATGGGTACTATTGCCCATTCATCTCACTTCTTAAGTTAGTGGATATTCTTGGTGTATTAGTATATTTTACATAAATCATGGATACATAAATTTTGTGAAAATATGAAGTTTATTTTATATTTCTTGACTGTACAAAGCAGGTATGTATTTGCAATGTGCAAATGGTGACTGTGGGGTTTATACTTAGATATTTTTTTCTTTTTTCTTTAAAAGAAAAAAATAGCACTATCTTTTCTTCACATCTCTGTTGCTTAAGATTGTAGCTTTAAAATGGTCAATTTATTTTAATACTATCAATTGTTACATGATTATTGCAGTTTTGCCAACACATTTCACAACCCCAATAATCATGGAAATTAATCATGCTCATTGTAATGGAAATGTTTCAAAATGTAGTCTACAAATAAAACGGATCATTTTAAACTTTATTTTCAATTTTTGCAAAATGATGTAGGAGAGCTTTTCCTAGGGAAAACTAGGTATGTGAAAAAATTCAACTTGAATTGCTTTGCATTATTTTTCCTTACATGTTAATTCAGTAAGAAATGCTTATTTTAAGCAAAACTCTCACCTTTGTAGAGAAGCTAACCATGGCAAGCTTCAGCATCAATACATGCTTGAAAACAGGTTTTTGTAACAGAAACCTGTGTTCCTGGTGTTTCAGTACTCTAGAGTGTGCTGTTAGAAATATGCCTGCAAAGGAGAGATGGATGGTAAGGATGAAGACAAGGAAGTACGAGGACAACCATTACTGATGCAGAACTGTCTCTTCGAAAGTAGGATGAGGATTAGGGAGTTCAATATGTAATCCATTCAGCTCTGTAAAAGAAAAGCTGGATTCCAGATGCTGGGAACATTAGCACAGCATTGGTGAGCATCCTGTTCAGTCTATAGCTCTAGAAGAGAGCACGGATTTAAGCTTAGTGCATATTGTCTGATATGAAAGCTGTTAATCCTAAAAACTACCCATTTTCAGATTTACTTAATACTCAGAAAAAGATTATTTTTGCCTATGCCTTTATAAAACTTGCTTCAGATCAGAGACTTAAAGACAATGTAGAAGGATTTTTACCTTTTCTAATCCCATAAGTTGCTGGGATCTGGACAGCTTTAAGATTTTCCATAATTTTTATTCTAGTCTAGTCATGTGGCATTTTCTCCACACAATTTAACTTAATTTGCTGCTCTTCACAGTCAGAAGTTACTAGCTGGACTTGTGGACTAAGGTTACTTTCCAACTTTCCTACCTATTTCAACCAGCTCAGCATTGACTTCAATGATAGACTTCAGTCTTTCCAGTCCTGAGTTTTGCTCAAATTAGGCATTCTGAGCTGTACTGTTCTTTTGGATATGAACAGATCAGGACTGGCTAGTAAAATAAAAAAGTAGTTTCTATTTAAACAACAAAAACCAAATCATTTATAAGTCCTAGCTGATACAGATTTTGACTAAAAAAGTGTAGTTGAATATAATGGCAATTTCTGTTCATTTTAATTGAAAAAAATCATTTGGCAAAAATTTTCAACAATCTTACAGGTTTAGTTTATTTAAAAGTATGTTGATCTGTAGGTCTGGATCTGAAAGGGAAGAAACAAAAAAGAATAATCAAGAAAGGATTTAAAAAAACATTTTTTTTTAAGTGTATGTTGAGCTTTTTCTGATCAGGATGGTGCTACAGTGCCTAGGAAAATTAGTATTAAGGCACCATTACTTTACCTGTCAGTATAGCTAGCATCTTTAAAGAATATGTGATGTCACCAGGATTTCCTGAAATGGTTTATTCTAAATAATTTCATTCATACAATGGAAGTGACTTAAAACTCAAACTGACCTTTTATTGCTTTTAAGATTAGTTCACCATCCAAATATTATTTTAGTCTTTTAAATGTTTCATAGAATAAGCATTATACTAAGAAATATTATGTAAGAGTGAAAAGACATAAAACCTGATGAAGAAAAAAATATTTTTGAGATTTATTACACTTAAGCTACACTCAATTTCCTGGACTTACAGCTGAAATAGGGAATTTTTTTACTTGAAAAATAAATTATTCTTAGTAGGACCAATAATGTATTTTTTGTTTTGTTTTGTTTGAGACAGAGTTTCGCTCTTTTTGCCCAGGCTGGGGTGGTGTAATGGCGCAATCTCAGCTCACTGCAACCTCCGCCTCCCGGGTTCAAGCAATTCTCCTGCCTCATCCTCCCAAGTAGCTGGGATTACAGGAGCCCGCCACCACGCCCAGCTAATTTTTTGTATTTTTTTGTAGAGACTGGGTTTCACCATGTTGGCCAGGATGGTCTCAATCTCTTGACCTCATGATCCGCCCACCTCGGCCTCCCAAAGTGCTGGGAAGTAGGACCAATAATGTTAAGTGTCACTAATCTTACTGTAGCATAAACCATGTGCTTCATAACTTGATGTTTTGTTTCATTCACAACCAAGTAAATTTTTCCTACCATTCTATAATACAAACTAAAATCTCTGAAAAGTTTTTTCCTAATGTTAAGAGGTAAGAAATTACTCCATTTTCAAGATAATATAAATGTTTTGACTTCTGTCATTTCTGAATTCTGAATTTGAATCTGCTTTTTTGATATGTGTTTATTTCATCCTAATGAGTAGCAGTATTTTGCTTGTTTCATCTAATGAGTAGCAGGCAGTGTTTTGCATAGGGATGCGGATGGTAAAGAATTTGCTATAGGAAACAGAATGATGTGGCATGTGGTGTGATTTTAACTGTTTTTGAGCAGTCACAAGCACCATAGAATATTTTCTACAACTCAGATGAGCCTTTTTAAAGTTCTGTTTTCTCACCCAAAATGTAATACTATTTTCGAAAGTTACTTTGTATAAAGGCAGTTTTTGCTAGTGACAAGTATTTGCAAAATAGATAGTTGTTACAGAACATTTGATAGCTATGGAAAGTTTAGCACAATTTAGAGAATGAATTAAAGAAAGTTTTATGTTAGCTATTTCTTAGATGATTCATTAATCTCCCAAGTATATTTTAAGCACGTAAATGAAAGTTTAAAACTTTCGTCTTTCACTTCAAAGATCAAAGCTTGTGTATGTTTCATATATATTTTATATATAAGTATACTATATATAAATTGTATATAAAATATATATCATAGCTGTATTAGATAACAATTATATGACACACACACACACACACACACACACACACACATGCACACATATATAATCCACTGTTAGAAACTGCTTTATAAAGATGAGGACTTGGTCCTGCTCACTACTTTATTCCCGGTGCCCACAGCAGGACCTGACCAGTCAATTTGTTGAATAAATGAATGCATGAATGGAATCATATCCTCCCTGAAAGGGAAATTGATGTTCAGTTCATGAAGTGTGATAAATTCATGTTTTGGGTTTTGCTGCTTACTTAAATCTTGTTTAACTATGGCTAAAATAGACATTTTTCTTAACAGGCCTTGCTTTAATGCAACTCTAATATATACAATTTTGGATACTTTGTATTACATGTCTAAAGAACAATCATGGTAATTTCATTAAAATACAACTTATATTTCTGTCAAGGAGTAAATTTGTATAATTTATATGAAAAAAATTGACAGGTGTTAGCTTTCAGAAATGGCATTTGAAATATCCCTCTAAAGATTTCCTGTGATTATTTTAGAATACTGTTATTATTTACAAATATATTAACCTTATGTAACATTAACTCACATTTTAAAACTACATAATTTGTTATTTCCAATGAAATAGTGACAAAGAAGTAGGGCTAATGTACAATATACATTCACCTGTCATCCCTCTTTTAAAAGATTAAGCCATTTCATTTAAGTTTCAAATATTTAAACATTCATAGTATGAAAAGTAGTGTGCTAGATGCCACCCTTCTTGTTTTTAAAAACTATTTAATCTAGTGAAGAGATTAGGTCATCTCAGCACAAAATAGGGTATGTAAGCAACATAATCTGAGAATTCAATTCTAGTTTGCATAATGTTACCATATATGGGTTACCAACTTTTAAAGAACCTAAATACATTTGCTGAGTACTAAAGCTGCTTGAACTGCAATTCGGGAGAAAAGAACCAGGAAAGATACTGTGTATCAAATGGAGTCATCTCTAGTTTAGGAAGAAGTATGTGTGTTACCTTCTGTTAGATAGTATTAGTAATTTCTTACTGAAGGTGCTCCTCTGTCTTATAAATAGCTCTGTCTTTGGTCTAAGGGGAACCCATGCTAATTAGAATGTGGTCCGTAAACCAGCAATGCATCAAGTGGGAGCTTGTTAGGATTGCCGAATCGTGAGCCCCTCCACAGAATAAGTGAAATCAGAAGCTGCATTCTCATAAGAATCCAAGCAATTTGTATGCCTGCTGAAGTTTGAGAAACACAGACATAAATAGCCCTCTCCTCCGCTTTCTTATATTACCTTGAATTTCTTTGTTTTAGTGGAAAGGAATAAGCAATACAGAAAAGTTGTGTGTATGCTCGTTTTCATTTCTGTTTGAGACAGAGAAGTAAAACCATATTTAGTGTAAACACCTCTCTTTTCCCACACAATTAATGTGTATCATTAATTGCCTCCAGTATGAGTTGATGTTTCTAGCTGTGCCACTATCTTAACTATCTAGTCTTTGACCATGATACTGCTTTTCCCACTTTGGAAGCAAATTAACCATCTGCAAAATATCCCGATTATTTAAAGATGAATTTGCACATGAAGTGGCATTTTCAAGGGGGTCACTGTACTCTGTACTGTGCTCAGATATACTAAGCATCCACTGTGTATCGGGCATTGCCCTGGCTGCTGGGAGTATAAGATAATCATATCAGGACCCTGCCTTCAAAGGACTGGCAGCCTAAGAGGCATCATATAGAATAAAATGGTGCTTGCAAGCACTGGAGTCAAATTGTTTACACTCAGATCCCTGCCATCTACCTCCTAGCTGTGTATCCTTAGCCAAGTTACTGAGCTACTCTGAGCCTAAGTTTTGTCACTGTAGAATGAAATTAATAACAGTGTCTTTCTTACAAAGTAGTTGTGAGGATAAAATAATTCATGTGAAGTCTTATACTTTGTGGCATCTAATGAGCACTCAGCATGTGTTATTTACAAGGAAGAGCCAGTATGATTAGAGAAACATTGTAGTAGAAGCATGCATTAAGCTTTCTGGCAATCCTAGAGAAAGGAGCCCAGTCTGTGTTAGAAAGGAATTGTTGTGAAGAGCTTGACAGAAAATGTAACATTTGAGGTGGATTTTGAAAGATTAGTCATGGTTGCCAGGCAGAGAAAAGAGAAAGAGGAAATTTGCTTTGAGGTCAATGTCCACATTCCTTTATGTGGTGGATTATACCATTCAATGTTACTTCTAAATTCTGCTGACAGGTGGTATTGTCGTTTCATTTCAATTAAATAAATTAACCTTTTGTGTGGAAACAACTGGTGACTGTGACTAAACACATTTAATTCTATTGAGTGGAGTTGCAGACTTCTTGTGGGACATTAACTTGGCTTTCTTTCCAATTGCATTACCACCACCTCTTTTGTAATTATATGAACCAGCTGGATAGGATAATAAATTGTTTCTTAAAATGTACTGGTGTCTCTTTACTAAGAACTGCTTTGAGTATATTGAGTCACATACCAAAGGAGAAAAGGGTATATTCTGGAGCCACGTGTAGCTGTCATCAGATTGTTATTTCCCAGACTTTGGATGCAGTTTTTACGTTTGGATAGAGATTTCACAAACAAAGTGACAAAATTCTGCAGTTTATCTTCTTATTGTTATAGATGGCTGATATGGCAAAGCATACGTGGCTAGTTTCCCAGATCAGTGCCTTTGTTGCTCAGAGTTTAATAATAAACAATTTAAAATTCTAGTAGAGTTCTTTTACTCAGCTGGTAGACTGTCAGTCTTCTTAGGTAGGCTATGTGGCATCCTGTGAGTATTCAGTTTCAGAAAACATTTATAAATTTATAAATTTAGAAAAGGACTAGTAGATTAAGTTGTTTTGGGGCAAACAAAGTCATCTACTTTTTAAAGGAACTCAAACTATTACATATTTTTACAGCTGTTTTCAAAATATTTATTTTCTTCAACATTTATTTTAAGTTCCAGGGTACACGTGCAGGTTGTACAGGTTTGTTACACAGGTGCTGCACAGATCAACCCATCTCCAGCATCCATTAGCTATTCTTCCTGATGCTCTCCCTCCCCCAACCCCTCCTAACAGGCTCCATTGTGCGTTGTTCCCCCCAACCCCATGTGTCCATGTATTCTCATCTTTCAGCTCCCATACGTGAGAACATGTGGTGTTTTGGTTTCCGTTCCTGCATTAGTTTGCTGAGGATAATGGCTTCCAGCTCCATCCATGTTCCTGCAAAGGGCGTGATCTCATTTCTTTTTATGGCTGCATAGTATTCCATGATGTAAATGAACCACATTTTCTTTATCCAGTCTGGGAATTTGGGTTGATTCCATGTCTTTGCTATTGTGAATAGTGCTGCAATGAACATACACATGCGTTTGTCTTTATAATAGAATGATTTATATTCCTTTGGGTATATACCCAGAAATGGAATTGCTGGGTCAAATGGTATTTCTACCTCTAGATCTTTGAGGAATTGCCACACTGTCTTCCACAATGGTTGAACTAATTTACCCTCCCACTAACAGTGTAAAAGTGTTTCTTTTTCTCCACAACTTTGCCAGCATCTGTTGTTTCTGGACTTTTTAATAATTTCCATTCTGACTGGCATGAGATGGTATCTCAGTTGTGGTTTTGATTTGCATTTCTCTAATGATCAGTGATGTTGAGCTTTTTTTCATATGTTTGTTGGCCGCATGAATATCTTCTTTTAAGAAGTGTCTGTTCATGTCCTTTGCCTGCCTGCTTTTTAATGGGGTTATTTTTTCTTCTAAATTTGCCTAAGTTCATTGTAGATGCTGGATATTAGACCTTTGTCAGATGGATAGATTACAAACATTTTCTCCCATTCTGTGAGTTGCCTGTTGACTCTGATGCTAGTTTCTTTTCCTGTACAGACGCTCTTTAGTTTAATTAGATACCATTTGTCAATTTATGCTTTTGTTGTAATTGCTTTTGAAATTTTTGTCGTGAAATCTGCCCATGCCTATGTCCTGAATGGTTTTGCCCAGATTTTCTTCTAGGGTTTTATAGTTTTAGGTTTTACATTTAAGTCTTTAATTCATCTTGAGTTAAATTTTGTATTAGGTGTAAGGAAGGGGTCTAGTTTCAGTTTTCCACATATGGCTAGCCAGTTTTCCCAGCACCATTTATTGAGTAGAAAATCCTTTCTCCATTGCTTGTTTTTGTCAGGTCTGTGGAAGATCAGATAGTTGTAGGCATGTGGTCTTATTTCTGAGTTCTCAATTCTGTTCCATTGGTCTATGTGTCTGTTCTTGTACCAGTACCATGCGATTTTGGTTACTGTAGCCTTGTAGTATAGTTTGAAGTTGGGTAGCGAAGTACCTTCAGCTTTGTTCTTTTTGCTTAGGATTGTCTTGGCTATTTGGGCTCTTTATTGGTTCTATATGAATTTTAAAATAGTTTATTCTAATTCTGTGAGGAATGTCAATGGTAGCTTAATGGGAATAGCATTGAATCTATAAATTACTTTGGGCAGTATGGACATTTTCACAATACTGATTCTTCCTATCCATGAGCATGGAATGTTTTTCCTATTTGTTTGTGTCCTCTCTGATTTCCTTGAGCAGTGGTTTGTAGTTCTCCTTGAAGAGGTCCTTCATTTCCCTTGTTAGCTGTATTCCTAGGTATTTTATTCTTTTGTAGCAATTGTGAATGGGAGTTGATTTATGATTTGGCTCTCTGCTTGCATGTTGTTGGTGTATTGGAATGCTAGCAATTTTTGCACATTGATTTTGTATCCTGAGACTTTGCTGAAGTTGCTTATCAGCTTAAGAAGCTTTTGGGATGAAACGATGGGATTTTCTAGATATAGGGTCATGTCATCTGCAAACAAAGGTAATTTGACTTCTCTCCCTATTTGAATACCTTTTATTTCTTTCTCTTGCCTGATTGCCCTGGCCAGAGCTTCCAGTACTGTGTTGAACAGGGGTGGTGAAAAAGGGCATCCTTGTCATTTGCTGGTTTTCAAGGGTAATGCTTCCAGCTTTTCACCATTCAGTATGATATTGGCTGTAGTTTTGTCACATATGGCCCTTACTATTTTGAGGCATGTTCCTTCAATACCTAGTTTATTGAGAGTTTTTAACATGAAAGGATGTTGAATTTTATCAAAGGCTTTTTCTGTGTCTATTGAGCTGATCATATGGTTATGTCTTTAGTTCTTTTTATGTTGATGAATTACATTTATTGATCTGCATATGTTGAACCAACCTTGCATCCTGGGGATGAAGCTGACTTGATTGTGGTGGATAAGCTTTTTGATGTGCTGCTGGATTCAGTTTGCCAGTGTTTTATTGAGGATTTTTGCATCGATGTTCATCAGGCATATTGGCCTGAAGTTTTCTTTATGTTGTTGTACCTCTGCTAGATTTTGGTATTAGGATTATGCTGGCCTCATAAAATAAGTTAGAGAGGAGTCCCTTCTCTTGAATTTTTTAGAATAGTTTCAGTAGACATGGTACCAGCTCTTCTTTATACCCCTGGTAAAATTCAGCTCTAAATCTGTCTGGTTGTGGGTTTTTTTTTTTTTTTTGGTTGGTGAGCTATTTATTACTGATTCGATTTCAGAATTATGGGTCTATTCAGGGATTTAATTTCTTCTTGGTTCAGTCTTTGGAGGGTTTATGTATCTAGGAGTTTATCCATTTCTTCCAGATTTTCTACTTTATGTGTATAGAGCTGTTTATAGTATCCTTGCATGGTGGTTTGTATTTTTGTGGGGTCAGTAGTGATACCCCCTTATCATTTCTGATTGTGTCTGATTCTCCTCTCTCTTCTGCTTTATTAGTCTAGCTAGCAGTCTATCTATTTTATTTATTTATTTATTTATTTTCCAAAAAACCAGCTTCTGGATTCATTGATTTTTTTTGAAGGATTTTTCTTGTCTCTGTCTCCTTCAGTTCTACTATGATCTTGGTTATTTCTTGTCTTCTGCCAGCTATGTTTGCTCTTGGTACTCTAGTTCTTTTTGTTGTGATATCAGGTTGTTAATTTGAGATCTAAGTAGCTTTTTGTTGTGGGCATTTAGTGCTACAAATTTCCCTCTTAACACTGCTTTAGCTGTGTCTCAGAGATTCTGATATGTTGTCTCTTCATTCTCATTAGTTTCAAAGAACTCCTTGATTTCTGCCTTAATTTCATTATTGACCCAGGAGTCATTCAGGAGCAGATTGTTCGGTTTCCATGTGGTTGTATGGTTTTGAGTGAATTTCTTAGCCTTGAGTTCTAATTTGATTGTGCTGTGATCTGAGAGACTGTTATGATTTCAGTTCTTTGCATTTGCTGAGAAGTGTTTTACCTTACTGTGATCAGTTTTAGAGTAAATGCCATGTGGCAACGAGAAGAATGTATGTTCTGTTGTTTTGGGGTGCAGGGTTCTGTAGATATCTATCAGGTCTGTTTGATCCAGAGCTGAGTTCAGGTCCTGAATATCTTTGTTAATTTTCTGTCCCGATGATCTGTCAAATATTGTCAGTGGGGCATTAAAGTCTCCCACAATTATCATGTGGGAGTCTAAGTCTCTTTATAGGTCTCTAAGAACTTGCTTTATGAATCTGGGTGCTCCTGTATTAGGTGCGTATATATTTAGGATAGTTAATGCTTGTTGAATTGAACCCTTTACCATTATGTAATGCCCTTCTGTCTTTTTTAATTTTGGTTGGTTTAAAGTCTGTTTTGTAAGAAATTAGGATTGTAACCCCTGCTTTTTTCTGTTTTCCATTTGCTTGGTAAATTTTCCTCCATCCCTTTATTTCGAGCCTATGTTTGTCTTTGTTCGTGAGATGGGTCTCTTGAAGACAGCATACCGATGGGTCTCAACTCTTTATCCGGTTTGCCATTCTGTGTCTTTTAATTGGGTCATTTAGCCTATTTACATTTAAGGTTAATATTGTTATGTATGAATTTGATCCTGTCATGATGCTAGCTGGTCATTTTGCAGACTTGTTTATGTGGTTGCTTCATAGCATCACTGGTCTATGTACTTTAGTGTGTTTTTGTAGTGGCTGCTAATGGTTGTTCCTTTCCATATTTAATGCTTTCTTCAGGAGCTCTTGCAAGGCAGGCCTGGTGGTGACGAATTCCCTCAGTATTTGTTTGTCTGAAAAAGATCTTATTTCTTCTTCACTTATGAAGCTTGGTTTGGCCAGACATGAAATTCTGGGTTGGAATTTCTTTTCTTTAAAAATGTTGAATATTGGCCCCCAATCTCTTCTGGCTGGTAGGGTTTCTACTGAGAGGTCCACTGTTAGTCTGACTGGTTTCTCTTCATAGGTGACCTGGCCTTTCTCTCTGGCTGTCCTTAACATTTTTTCTTTTATTTTGACCTTGGAGAATCTGAAGATTATGTGTCTTGAAGTTGCTCTTCTCATGGAGTACCTTACTGGGGTTCTCTGGATTTCCTGAATTTGAGTTTTGGCCTGTCTTGCTAGGTTGGGGAAGTTCTCCTGGATGATAATCTTGAAGTATGTTTTCCAACTTGGTTCTGTTCTCCTTGTCTTTTTCAGGTACCCCAGTTAGTCATAGGTTTTTACATAGTCCCATATTTCTTGGAGGTTTTGTTCATTCCTTTTCATTCTGTGTGTGTGTGTGTGTATGTGTGTGTGTGTGTGTGTGTGTATATATATGTAATTGTCTGCCTGTCTTATTTCAGAAAGATACTTGGTCTATTCTGCTATTAATACTTGTGATTGCATTATGTATTTCTCATGTTGTGTTTTTCAGCTCCATCAGGTCAATAATGCTCCTCTCTAAACTGGCTATTCTGGCTGTTGGCTCCTGTATTGTTTTATCATGATTCTTAACTTATTTGCATTGGGTTACGGCACACTCCTTTAGCTCAGTGAAGTTCATTATTACTCACCTTCTGAAGCCTACTTCTGTCAGTTCAGCCATCTCAACTTCAGCCCATTTCTGTGCCCTTGCTGGAGAGGTGTTGCAGTCATTTGGAGGAGAAGCAGCACTCTGGCTTTTAGAGTTTTCCGGGTTTTTGCATTGATTCTTTCTCATCTTTGTGGGCTTATCTGTCTTAGATTTTTGAGGTGGCTTACCTTTCAGTGGGGTTTTGTGGGGTCTTTTTTGTTGATGTTGTTGTTGTTACTTTGTTTGTTTGTTGTTTTTCTTTTAACAGTCAGACCACTTTTCCGTAGGACTGTTGCAGTTTGCTGGGGGATTGCTCCAGACCCTAGTTGTTTCAGTTTTTACCTTACCTGGAGGTATCACCAGTTAAGGCTGCAAAACAGCAATGATGGTAGCCTGTTCCTTCCTTTGGGAGCTCTGTCCTAGAGGGGTACTGACCTGTTGCCGGCCCAGACACTCCTGTAGGAGGTGTCTGGAGACCCCTGTTGGGAGGTCTCACCCAGTCAGGAGAGACAGGATCAGGGACCTGCTTAAAGCAGTCTGGCTGCTTTTTGGTAGAGTAGGTGTGCTGCGTTGTGGGGAGCCCATCCCCATCCAGACTGCTTGAACTGTCCAGAGCCAACAGTCTGGAAAGGCTGAGTCGACTGAACTGCTTAGATGTTGGCCACCCCTCCCACCAGGGGCTCCATCCCAGGGAGGGATCAGAGATCTGTCTGTATAACCCTGGCTGGAGTTGCTGAAATTCCTGGAGTTGCTGGTGCTCACTGGCACCAACTGGTGAGGAGGGATGGATCGGGGTCCCACTTAAAGAAAAAGTCTAGCCACAATCTGGCACAGCAGCTGTGCTGCATTATGGTAGACTCCTCCTTGTCTGGACTGCCTGGACTCCCTGGAGCTGGCAGGCTGGAATGGCTGTGTCAAATGAACTGCAGAAACAGGGGCCGTCTTTCCCCAGGGCTCCATCCCAGGGAGAGATCAGAGTCCTGTTCATATAACCCTGGCTAGAGTTGTTGAAATTCCTGCAGGGAGGCCCCACCCAGTGAGGAAGGATGGATTAGGGTCCCACTTAAAGAAGCAGTGTGGCCGTGATCTGGCACAGCAGCTGTGTTGCATTGTGGGCGACTCCTCCTCGTCCAGTGGACTCCTTGGAGCTGGCAGGCTAGAATGGCTGAGTCGACCTAACCACAGAAAATGGCAGCTGCCCAAGGGACAAGTCCCCCCAGGAACTTGTCCATCTCAGGCAGTCTCCAGCCTGTTGCACTGGTTGGCTGGATTTCCAATCCAGTGAGGCTTAACTTGTGAGGTGCCATGGAAGTGGGGCCCACAGAACAACACCACTTGGCTCCCTGGATTCAGCCCCCTTCCTCGGAGAATTTTTGGGTGAATCTCCTGCCTTACCAGGATTCCTGGGGCTAGAGTCTGTTAAACTCCTGGGTCTCTGTGTGAGCCTGAGCAACTGCTCTGCCAAGATTCTGCACAGCTCTGTGTATTGGACCCAAGGCCCTGGTGGTGTGGGCTCACGAGGGTATCTCCTGATCCACAGGCTGCAAAGATCCATGAGAGAAACATGGTTTCCCAGGTGGGGGTGACACAATCACTCACTGCTTCCCATGGCTGGGAGTGGGGGTTTCTTTGGCTGCATGCCACTCCCAGGTGGGCGATCACTCCATCCTGATTTCCTTAGTTCTTTCTCCATGGGTTGAGTTGTCCGCCTAGTCAGTCCCAGTGTGAAAACCTGGATATTTCATTTGAAGGTGCTGAATTCACTTGCCATTTTCATTCCTCTGGGAGAGCTGCAGACCACAGCTGCTTCTCATCAGCCATCTTGGCCAAAATATCTGTTTAGTTTGTTACTAACTTCCTTCAGAAAATTCCATATGGAAACCCAACACCTACAAATACACTTTTGAAAAGATAACAGGACAAATTGTTTGCATTTTATAATTTCCTATTTTTAATTTTGTCTATTGTTATAATTTAATACTTCTGAAATTTTTTTTTAATTTACTAATGAAAGCAGCTCTCAGGTGTGGTTAATCTTATAATTGCATAAATAAGGAAAACCAGTTATGTTTGTAAATAAATATTAAAGGACTGATGTTTATACACTTATTTTATATATGGATCATAATGAAAATTAAATTTAGCATATGATAATATAAATAAGAAAAATCACTTACTCAAAATTTGTATTTGTACTATAAATCCATGTCTTTGTATGATTTTTAAACTCTTAAAGATTACAGTAATCTTTTCAATAAGGACTTTATGAAAGTGTTTAAAAATGGAACAGAGAAATTGAATTCAAGTTATTAAGTTACTAAATACATTCTTATATAGGCACAAGGTGGCTTATATTTATACTTTCAAAAAGACTTTGGAGTTGTCACTTAACTGTTCTACTCTATAAAGATTTGATGTTAATGTTGTTTTTTTCACCAAAAATTTAGATGTAGTGTTTGTAGCTATTTCTTGGTGAACAGTTATTTTTATTTTAAATTGGAAAAATAATCTTCATCAGTCAGGAGAAAACGAAATAATGATTCATGAAGAAATATGTTGATTTTTTCTTTCAGACCTGAAGATTATCGGCTATAAGAGAATAAGAATTGCAGAAAATAACAGTGAAGTGATTGAAACTTTCTTCTGATGAGTTTCTCTAACCTACAGGATGGAGTAAAACAACTGCTACAGTTCAGCACCTGTTTTATGTGCTGAATCACTGTGGGGAAAGGTCAGGAAGGTATAGTCCTTCAATAGGAAATTGTAATTAAAATATAATTTTATAGAACCATTTTTATGTAATCTGATTTGAATGTTATAGTTGATAATAATAAAATCACTTACTTGGTTGACTATTTAGTGTTGCATTTAATGATTAAAAAACAGACCCTGTGTATAGAATTGCAATTACAGATTCCAAAAATGCCTCTCCATGCAGATTTTCTCAAGTTTGCCGGTCACTATTCTTGTCCCTTGTGAACAAGCTCTACCTTCACTTTTCATTTCAGTGTCTTTTTTATCTAACCTGTCATCCATCTAAATTCATATTTGCAGCTTAGTAGGGTAAAGTTTGCCCTGAAATATTTATAAACTGTTATCTTTTTCTGTATCCCATATAGCCTCTTGGCCCCACAATGACACCAGAATACATAATGCCTGTCTGCTCGTTAGAAATCCCTCTTCCCTGCCAGTGATTCTGTTTGTAGACTCTCCACACTGTTTTCCCATATCTGTCCTGTTGGCTTCCATTCATCTCTGTACTGGCACTTAGATTGGGGTGCTAGGATGACTATTGCTTGTAAAATATGCTCTAGAAATTAAGATACTGAGCCACTGCATTTGAGCATTTTTATGGTAGTATTTTTTCTTCTCTTGCCCTAGCCAATCAAGGAATGAATTTCAGACCAACTTTCCCATTCATTCAGCAAACATATTTTGAGTACTGCTATATACCAGGCACAGTGCTAGGTCCTGGGAAAACAGAAATCATACAAGTTGCCCCCAACACTTCCGTGCCCCATCAAAGAGTCTATTGTAGGATGAGAAGGAAGTATAGATAGATCTGTAAACAAGTAAAACTGGTTGTCAAACGTGCTGATACAACTGTGAATTATGATGTAAACATGTTTATTTAATAACTGCATTAAATATGACATAAGCACCTACTATGTGCCAGGCACAACCACTTTATATGAATTATTTAATTAATACATACTGTAATGGAGGTACTGTTATCCTCCCCATTTAAAGGGGACACAGTGAAGCAGCAATAAATTAAGTAATTTGGCCAAGGTAAAATCAGGATTTGCATCCAGGCAGTTGGGCTTGAAAGCCCATGGACTTAGCCACTGCTAGATGAGAAAAGGTGAATATGTTTCTGTATTACAAATTCTTTAGAAAAGCATGTATAACCCGGCACAGGTTAACAACTACCATTCAGAAGGAAGTCTCAGTTACATTTTAAGGTGTTGGACCAAAAAGAACCTCCCCTTCTTACTTTTGATGGAGTAATTTTAGGGGAGTGAGCCAATATGAAATAAGTCTCCAGTTCCTGATACGTCAGCTTTAATAGGAATTTTTGCCCAGTGTATACTAAGCACCTAGAACAGTGCTGGCACATGTTTGTTGGATGGTGGAAGGACCACTGAAGAAAGGTCCTTATTTTTAACAAAACTTGAGTGTTTGAGCAAGTAAGATCATAGAGACATGGTCTATAAGAATATTGAGCCAAATCATTATAATATGAAGTATTCAATAAGAATATTGAGAATAATCACCATAAACCTCACTCTCACTTGCTGTGCATGAGAGGAAGGGTTGCCCGATTCTGCTGATGCATGTAGACCTAAACAGAGGCTATATTGGTGGACTGAATTGCTCCTACTGCTTGCTGTTAGGAGACAACTCCATTTTGTATTCAGAGAAAACTGAAGCAGAAAAGTTTATTTTAAAACTTTTACTTATTTTTTTTTCAGAGAGGCTTTGAGCCAAGATAATGCAACTGTTTAGAAGCAGAAACTATTACACCTCCCACTGCCTAACAATTTGCCATTGTCTGAGAGTTTAACTGCCTGATCTGTACGTACCCTGAGAGAATACAACCTCAAGTAGCCAAATAAAAATCACAACTCACTGTATGGGACTCAGTAGTCCGAGGGAGGAAGATAAGCTGGACCCTAGAATAGCAGCTCCTATCAAAGTAAAATGAATAGAAGAAACAGAAGAGGACTTTTTAAAAATAATACAAATTCTTATATAAAAAGAAGGAAACTCAAATTATTCCAAACATTGGAAAGAACAAGAACGCTAACATGTTTTCTGTTACCATATGTATCCTCAGTGTGCAAATTAGTGCAGATAAATAAGGAATCAATCCCCAAAACCAAAATCATATTTGTTCATAAGTCATTCTTCACCAGGTGACTATGCATTGCACTATTGGGTAATATCAGTAAATGTGAAAGACACCATCCAACTGAGCATAATGACCTGGGAAGAATGTACAATATACCTTATCTCTCTTACCCCGTTTTACTCAAGTCCATTGCCCTATGGGAGATATCCTGCTGTATTTATGTACTTTCTCAGTAAAACATGAGTAAGTGTCCTATTGTAAGTGATAGGAAAGGAAAAGACTTACATATTGCAAAGTTTTACAATAAGAGAATGTGATACTGCAACAGCCACTGGGCCTAAAGTAATCACATTGATGAACATAGCAGATAACACTGAAGACAAACGAAGGCTGAATATTAACATCCCAATAATCATCTGCTTTCCACAGAACTAAAAACTGACAAGCACTTGCAGTGAGTTGAAGATAACTTACAAACCTGATGCAGCAGGAGCACACTTTGTGTCATCCAATTTCATCTGGGGCCACACAACTTCAGTATAAGGGGATAATTAACAAAACAAAAAAGGTATTTCTGCTTAAAGGCAGTTAGAAGACATGAGAAACAAGATAATAGGCCGCAGCCATCTTTCTTTAACCCATTTCATTAAAAAACTATGATTTGTATGTCTTCTTTTGAGAAACAACTAGTCAGGTCTTTTGCCCATTTTTTAATAGAGTTATTTTCTTGTTTCTTGGTTGCTTATATATTTTGGATCTTATCCCCTTGTACAATGTATGGTTTACAAATATTTTCTCCCAATCTGTGGGTTGCCTTTTTGCTCTGTTAACTGTTTCCTTTGCTGTGCATAAGCTTTTTAGTTTAATGCAATCTCATTTGTCTATTTTTGCTTTCATTGCCTGTGCTTTGGGGAATCCAAGAAATCACTACCCAGACCAATGTCCTGGAGGTTTCTCCCTATGTTTTCACCTATTAGTTTTATAGTTTTAGGTCTTAACATTTAAATCTTTATTCTGAGTTGATTCTTGTATAAGGGGTGAAGATAAGGATTTATTTTTATTTTCCTGCATGAAGATATGCATTTTTTCCAACACAGCTTATTGAAGAGACTGCCCTTTTCCCCATTGTCTGTACCTGGCACCCTTTTTGAAAATCAATTGACCATAGGTATGTGGGTTTATTTCTGAGCTCTCTATTCTATTCATTGGTCAGTGTGTCTATTTTTATGCCAGTGTCAGGCTGTTTTGATTACTATAGCTTTGTAGTATATTTTTAAATCCAGCAGTGTGATGCCTCCAGCTTTGTTCTTTTTGGTCAGTGTTGTCTTGGCTATTTGGATCTTGTGGCCGTATTCAAATTTTAAGATTGTGTTTTCTGTTTCTGTGAAGAATGACATTGGAATTTTGATAGTGATTGCACTGAATCTGTAGATCACTTTGTGTAGTATGGATATTTAATGATATTCTGGGTTTTTTTTCCAAGATGGCAGATTGGAGGCATCATTAGCATGCCTCTCCCGCTTGGAAAGACAAAACAGTGTGTAGATACTCACACTGTGAACTTTTTTTTTCAAAAAGCAATGCAGGAACTTAGCAGGAAAACCGAAATCCACAGTTTCTTTTAAAGATGTGGCGCAGGATGCAGCCTACACCATAAGCCAGATGAAAACTTTGTCCCTAGAGTGTGAGGAAAAAGCCTGCCTCCAGCATATACACCCCCACTGGGAAATCTAGAAATCCAGGCCACAGGGGAAGGCCTTAACCCTACACCGTGCTAGAACTGATTTAGGGAGCGGGGAGGAATATAAAAGTAGGAACAGCAGCAGGAAGAACCTTGCATGCATTCCCAGTCTCCACTGCAAACCAAGGGAAGCCATTCTTTATTCTGCCTGACAGGGGACCTCATGGAGGTCTGCCTAGTCAGGCAGTGGTCACAGATTGAAAGAAGCTCACAAATGAATTTTGTGATACAACTTCTAGTGAGGGGGAACACCCTTAGCCAGAAGCAGTTGGGGCAGGGGGAGGGGGGCTTGAAAGTGAATGAGAAGTTTGATGCAGCCACAAATGTAGGAGCTGTGTGGGTGGACTGGGAGGGGTATGGCCCAAAAGCCACAGTTGCTATTTCTGCAGTGAAGGCTTATGGCCTGGGGCAGTTTTTAGTTCTGAGTGTAGACAGCCTGGAACTTAGCTCACTGCTGCTAGCAGAAAACTGCAGGTGTGAGATCTGCCTTGCCAAGTGTGTGGAAGCTGGGTGCTCCTTACTCCCTGCACAAACTTCTGTGCAACAGAGGCAGCTATGCTCCTCTTTGAAACCTTACCCCAGTGGCCAGAGAACCAACCCACAACTTCCACAGGGGCTGCTGCTTGCCTATCATGCAGAGTCAGAGCATAGACCTCCCTAACTCAGCCCCCACCTGGCTTTGTCCCTCCACCCTCCCTGGTAGCTTAACACAAAGGACAGAAATTTTTGGAAGCTTAATGGCCTTGCCCATTACCTGAGAAACCAGAGTACCTTCCCTGGGTAACATGAGGCAAGCACAAATCCCACCATTACCACTGCAGCTGGTATTCTTTTGCAAGTGTCACCTCCTGGCTGGAAGCCAACTGACACAGTTCTTTATAGCATCTCCAGGTGGAACAACACAGTACCCAGAAAGGAGAAAACTTGTGTGTGACCTCAGCTATCACCATTGCCTGCACCACCCTGGCTTACCAGGGGATCTTGAGTCTGTCCATGTGACCAGTTCATTACTGCTACAACCAGCATTTGAGAACACCAATACATGGAGGCTACCTGTAACCAAGGAATCTAAGAGTCTGCATCACTCCCCTGCCACCCCCATCAGAACTGGTGGTGGTACCCACTGCTGGGAGACTTGAGGACAGATCACATCTCTGGATCCCTTGCAAACATTCCCCAGCACCATCCTGGAATGTGGAAGACCCAGAGGAGCAATAGCATTCACGTTAGTCTCTGGCTCTCAGGGATTCCTCCTCCTAGAGGAAGAGAAAGTACAACACATCAAGGAAAAACCCTGTGGGACAAAAAAACCCAGACAGCAGGCCTTGAGTCCCAGATCTTTCCACTGGTGGGAAGTTTCTTTCAGCAGAGGCACAGTTGCAGTACTGAGCTCAGCAGGGAAAGTGTGTAGCTCTACCCCAACAATTAGGCAGCTCTGGTGCTTGTGAAGGGTCTTGGAGATTTATTTTCCCCCTCATCCACCATTGCTGACACAGCTGGGGCTTTTCCCATGGGACCTCAGCAGAGATGCACCTATAGACAGCCTTACTGGAACACTTTGGGTGACTGCATCCCACAGGAGGAGCGCCCTCCAGGTGCAGACTTGCAAGAGAGGTAGGGTCACAATTTCTCTCTACTTGGAACATCAGTATTCCTGCAGATGAAAAAAGGTGCCTGTCTGATCTGAATATCCAGAACACTGAGTCAGAAGTTAGTCTGAGAGGAGGATAGCTTTCCTGCTGGTCTGGCAGGGGAGCTGAGGTGGCTCTTGTCCTTCCTTCTGATAAGACCTCAGTGTGGCTTCCTGAGAATTCACCCAGCCACCTCTGTCAAGGCTAGGACACCATTAGGTATTACATTTACCCACCTGCTATAGCCAAAGCCAGTTTTTACCCATGGACACCTCCCCTATTGGCCTGAAGCCTATTCAACTATTGAACTATTCAACCCAGTAAATAAAATATTGGGTAATAAATAAATAGTGCACACCATGAGGGAATGAGATAAGTTTCAAGAGACCGCTGCCGTTCCAACCCTATAGGATACAGTGAACTTGGTGACACAGCAAGTACATTGCTACTGCAACCAGCATCTGAGAAAGCCATCATACAAAGACTCTATAACTGAGGGACTTATACAGAATCTTCACCTGTGAAAGCACCAAGAACAAGAACTGAATTAGGCTGCAATAAACTACAAACATTAAAGTCACATCCTTGAGGGGGAAAAAAGAAATTAACAAAAAACATAGTCAAATCAAACACAAATTCAAGAATAATGAAAAGAAATCATCTACCCAAATGAGGAAGAATGAGACAAGTAATTCTGGTAATATGACAAAACAGGGTTCTATAACACCCCCAAAATATCACACTAGCCCTCCAGGAATGAATCTAAACAAAGATGAAACCATTGAAATACCAGATAATTCAAATTGGTTATTAAGCTATTCAAGGAGATATAAGAGAAAGGTGAAAAACAACAGAAAGAAAATTTCAAAACAATTGAGGATGTGAACAAAAAATTTTCTAAAAAGATAGATATCCTAAAGAAAAGCCAATCAATTTCTGGAAATGAAAGACACACTTAGGGAATTATACAATAAAATGCAGTGGAGCATTTCAACCAGGGAGGCAGAAGTTGCAGTGAGCCAAGGTCGCACCATTGCACTCTAGCCTGGGTGATGAGAGAAACTCCATCTCAAAAAAAAAAAAAAAAGGACTTAACTACACTCTAGAACAAAAGGACCTAACATATATTTACAGAACATCATCAGAACATTCTACATTCTACATTACAGAACATTCTACCCAAGAACTGCAGAATATACGTTCTTATCATCACATGGAGCATTCTCCAAGAGAAACCATTTGATAGGCTACAAAACAAGTCTCAATAAATTTTTAAAAATCAGAATCACATTAAGTATCTTCTGAGATGGGAGGAGCCAAGATGGCCGAATAGGAACAGCTCCGGTCTACAGCTCCCAGCGTGAGCAATGCAGAAGACGGGTGATTTCCGCATTTCCATCTGAGGTACCGAGTTCATCTCACTAGGGAGTGCCAGACAGTGGGCGCAGGTCAGTGGGTGCGCGCACCATGCGCGAGCCAAAGAAGGGCGAGGCATTGCCTCACTCGGGAAGTGCAAGGCGTCAGGGAGTTCCCTTTCCTGGTCAAAGAAAGGGGTGACAGACGGCACCTGGAAAATCGGGTCACTCCCACCCGAATACTGCGCTTTTCCGACGGGCTTAGGAAATGGCGCACTAGGAGATTATATCCTGCACCTGGCTCAGAGGGTCCTATGCCCACGGAGTCTCGCTGATTGCTAGCACAACAGTCTGAGATCAAACTGCAAGGCAGCAGTGAGGCTAGGGGAGGGGTGCCCGCCATTGCCCAGGCTTGCTTAGGTAAACAAAGCAGGCGGGAAGCTCGAACTGGGTGGAGCCCACCACAGCTCAAGGAGGCCTGCCTGCCTCTGTAGGCTCCACCTCTGGGGGCAGGGCACAGACAAACAAAAAGACAGCAGTAACCTCTGCAGACTTAAATGTCCCTATCTGACAGCTTTGAAGAGAGCAGTGGTTCTCCCACCACGCAGCTGGAGATCTGAGAATGGGCAGACTGCCTCCTCAAGTGGGTCCCTGACCCCTGACCCCAGAGCAGCCTAACTGGGAGGCACCCCCCAGCAGGGGCAGACTGACACATCACACGGCCAGGTACTCCAACAGACCTGCAGCTGAGGGTCCTGTCTGTTAGAAGGAAAACTAACAAACAGAAAGGACATCCACACCAAAAACCCATCTGTACATCACCATCATCAAAGACCAAAAGTAGACAAAACCACAAAGATAGGGAAAAAACAGAGCAGAAAAACTGGAAACTCTAAAAAGCAGAGCGCCTCTCCTCCTCCAAAGGAACGCAGTTCCTCACCAGCAACAGAGCAAAGCTGGACGGAGAATGATTTTGACGAGCTGAGAGAAGAAGGCTTCAGACGATCAAATTACTCCGAGCTACGGGAGGATATTCAAACCAAAGGCAAAGAAGTTGAAAACTTTGAAAAACATTTAGAAGAATGTATAACTAGAATAACCAATACAGAGAAGTGCTTAAAGGAGCTGATGGAGCTGAAAACCAAGGCTCGAGAACTACGTGAAGAATGCAGAAGCCTCAGAAGCCGATGCGATCAAATGGAAGAAAGGGTATCAGCAATGGAAGATGAAATGAATGAAATGAAGGGAGAAGGGAAGTTTAGAGAAAAAAGAATGAAAAGAAACGAGCAAAGCCTGCAAGAAATATGGGACTAAGTGAAAAGACCAAATCTACGTCTGATTGGTGTACCTGAAAGTGACGGGGAGAATGGAACCAAGTTGGAAAACACTCTGCAGGGTATTATCCAGGAGAACTTCCCCAATCTAGCAAGGCAGGCCAACATTCAGATTCAGGAAATACAGAGAACGCCACAAAGATACTCCTTGAGAAGAGCAACTCCAAGACATATAATTGTCAGATTCACCAAAGTTGAAATGAAGGAAAAAATGTTAAGGGCAGCCAGAGAGAAAGGTCGGGTTACCCTCAAAGGGAAGCCCATCAGACTAACAGCGGATCTCTTCGCAGAAACTCTACAAGCCAGAAGACAGTGGGGGCCAATATTCAACATTCTTAAAGAAAAGAATTTTCAACCCAGAATTTCATATCCAGCCAAACTAAGCTTCATAAGTGAAGGAGAAATAAAATACTTTATAGACAAGCAAATGCTGAGACATTTTGTCACCACCAGGCCTGCCCTAAAAGAGCTCCTGAAGGAAGCACTAAACATGGAAAGGCACAACCAGTACCAGCCGCTGCAAAATCATGCCAAAATGTAAAGACCATCAAGAGTAGGAAGAGACTGCATCAACTAACGAGCAAAATAACCAGCTAACATCATAATGACAGGATCAAATTCACACGTAACAATATTAACTTTAAATGTAAATGGACTAAATGCTCCAATTAAAAGACACAGACTGGCAAATTGGATAAAGACTCAAGACCCATCAGTGTGCTGTATTCAGGAAACCCATCTCACGTGCAGAGACACACATAGGCTCAAAATGAAAGGATGGAGGAAGATCTACCAAGCAAATGGAAAACAAAAAAAGGCAGGGGTTGCAATCCTAGTCTCTGATAAAACAGACTTTAAACCAACAAAGATCAAAAGAGACAAAGAAGGTCATTACATAATGGTAAAGGGATCAATTCAACAAGAAGAGCTAACTATCCTAAATATATATGCACCCAATACAGGAACATCCAGATTCATAAAGCAAGTCCCGAGTGACCTACAGAGAGACTTAGACTCCCACATATTAATAATGGGATACTTTAACACCCTACTGTCAACATTAGACAGATCAACGAGACAGAAAGTCAACAAGAATACCCAGGAATTGAACTCAGCTCTGCACCAAGCAGACCTAATAGACATCTACAGAACTCTCCACCCCAAATCAACAGAATATACTTTTTTTTCAGCACCACACCACACCTATTCCAAAATTGACCACATACTTGGAAGTAAAGCTCTCCTCAGCAAATGTAAAAGAACAGAAATTATAACAAACTATCTCTCAGATCACAGTGCAATCAAGCTAGAACTCAGGATTAAGAATCTCACTCAAAACTGCTCAAATACATGGAAACTGAACAACCTGCTCCTGAATGACTACTGGGTACATAACGAAATGAAGGCAGAAATAAAGATGTTCTTTGATACCAATGAGAACCAAGACACAACATACCAGAATCTCTGGGACGCATTCAAAGCAGTGTGTAGAGGGAAATTTATAGCACTAAATGCCCACAAGAGAAAGCAGGAAAGATCCAAAATTGACACCCTAACATCACAATTAAAAGAACTAGATAAGCAAGCACAAACACATTCAAAAGCTAGCAGAAGGCAAGATAACTAAAATCAGAGCAGAACTGAAGGAAACAGAGACACAAAAAACCCTTCAAAAAATTAATGAATCCAGGAGCTGGTTTTTTGAAATGATCAACAAAATTGATAGACCACTAGCAAGACTAATAAAGAAAAAAAGAGAGAAGAATCAAATAGATGCAATAAAAAATGATAAAGGGGATATCACCACCGATCCCACAGAAATACAAACTACCATCAGAGAATATTACAAACACCTCTATGCAAATAAACTAGAAAATCGAGAAGAAATGGATAAATTCCTCGACACATACACTCTCCCAAGACTAAACCAGGAAGAAGTTGAATCTCTGAATAGACCAATACCAGGAGCTGAAATTGTGGCAATAATCAATAGCTTACCAACCAAAAAGAGTCCAGGACCAGATGGATTCACAGCCGAATTCTACCAGAGGTACAAGGAGGAACTGGTACCATTCCTTCTGAAACTATTCCAATCAATAGAAAAAGAGGGAATCCTCCCTAACTCATTTTATGAGGCCAGCATCATCCTGATACCAAAGCCGGGCAGAGACACAACCAAAAAAGAGAATTTTAGACCAATATCCTTGATGAACATTGATGCAAAAATCCTCCATAAAATACTAGCAAACCGAATCCAGCAGCACATCAAAAAGCTTATCCACCATGATCAAGTGGGCTTCATCCCTGGGATGCAAGGCTGGTTCAATATACGCAAATCAATAAATGTAATCCAGCATATAAACAGAACCAAAGACAAAAACCACATGATTATCTCAATAGATGCAGAAAAGGCATTTGACAAAATTCAACAACCTTCATGCTGAAAACTCTCAATAAATTAGGTATTGATGGGATGTATCTCAAAATAATAAGAGCTATCTATGACAAACCCACAGCCAATATCATACTGAATGGGCAAAAACTGGAAGCATTCCCTTTGAAAACTGGCAGAAGACAGGGATGCCCTCTCTCACCACTCCTATTCAACATAGTGTTGGAAGTTCTGCCCAGGGCAATTAGGCAGGAGAAGGAAATAATGGGTATTCAATTAGGAAAAGAGGAAGTCAAATTGTCCCTGTTTGCAGACGACATGATGGTATATCTAGAAAACCCCATTGTCTCAACTCAAAATCTCCTTAAGCTGATAAGCAACTTCAGCAAAGTCTCAGGATACAAAATCAATGTACAAAAATCACAAGCATTCTTATACACCAACAACAGACAAACAGCCAAATCATGAGTGAACTCCCATTCACAATTGCTTCAAACAGAATAAAATACCTAGGAATCCAACTTACAAGGGATGTGAAGGACCTCTTCAAGGAGAACTACAAACCACTGCTCAAGGAAATAAGAGGATACAAACAAATGGAAGAACATTCCATGCTCATGGGTAGGAAGAATCAATATCGTGAAAATGGCCATACTGCCCAAGGTAACTTACAGATTCAATGCCATCCCCATCAAGCTACCAATGACTTTCTTCACAGAATTGGAAAAAACTACTTTAAAGTTCATATGGAACCAAAAAAGAGCCCGCATTGCAAAGTCAATCCTAAGCCAAAAGAACAAAGCTGGAGGCATCACACTAGCTGACTTCAAACTATACTACAAGGCTACAGTAACCAAAACAGCATGGTACTGGTACCAAAACAGAGATATAGATCAATGGAACAGAACAGAGCCCTCAGAAATAATGCCGCATATCTACAACTATCTGATCTTTGACAAACCTGAGAAAAGCAATGGGGAAAGGATTCCCTATTTAATAAATGGGGCTGGGAAAACTGGCCAGCCATATGTAGAAAGCTGAAACTGGATCCCTTCCTTACACCTTATATAAAAATCAATTCAAGATGGATTAAATTAAAGACTTAAATGTTAGACCTAAAACCATAAAAACCCTAGAAGAAAACCTAGGCATTACCATTCAGGACATAGGCATGGGCAACGACTTCATGTCTAAAACACCAAAAGCAATGGCAACAAAAGCCAAAATTGACAAATGGGATCTAATTAAACTAAAGAGCTTCGGCACAGCAAAAGAAACTACCATCAGAGTGAACAGGCAACCTACAAAATGGGAGAAAATTTTCGCAACCTACTCATCTGACAAAGGGCTAATATCCAGAATCTACAATGAACTTAAACAAATTTACAAGGAAAAAACAAACAACCCCATCAAAAAGTGGGCGAAGGACATGAACAGACACTTCTCAAAAGAAGACATTTATGCAGCCAAAAAACACATGAAAAAATGCTCACCATCACTGGCCGTCAGAGAAATGCAAATCAAAACCACAATGAGATACCATCTCACACCAGTTAGAATGGCAATCATTAAAAAATCAGGAAACAACGGGTGCTGGAGAGGATGTGGAGAAATAGGAACACTTTTACACTGTTGGTGGGACTGTAAACTAGTTCAACCATTGTGGAAGTCAGTGTGGCGATTCCTCAGGGATCTAGAACTAGAAATACCATTTGACCCAGCCATCCCATTACTGGGTATATACCCAAAGGACTATAAATCATGCTGCTATAAAGACACATGCACACGTATGTTTATTGTGGCACTATTCACAATAGCAAAGACTTGGAACCAGCCCAAATGTCCAACAATGATAGACTGGATTAAGAAAATGTGGCACATATACACCATGGAATACTATGAAGCCATAAAAAATGGTGAGTTCATGTCCTTTGTAGGGACATGGATGAAATTGGAAATCATCATTCTCAGTAAACTATCGCAAGAACAAAAAACCAAACACCGCATATTCTCACTCATAGGCGGGAAGTGAACAATGAGAACACATGGACACAGGAAGGGGAACATCACACTCTGGGGACTGTTGTGGGGTGGGGGGAGGGGGGGAGGGATAGCATTGGGAGAGATACCTAAAGTATAATGATAAAAAAAATAAAAATGAAAAAAAAAGTATCTTCTGAGATTACAGTGGAATAAAACTAGAAATCAGCTTTAAAAGAAAACCCCAAAACTACAAATATGTGGAATTTAAACAATCTGTTCCTGAATGATTTTTGGGTTAATGATAAGATTGAGATTGAAATTTAAAAATGCTTTGAAGTAAATGATAGTAGTGACACGACTTATCAAAACCTCTGGGATACAGCAAAAGCAGTGCTAAGAGGAAAATCTATATTGCTAAATGCATACAGCAAATTTTTCTGAAAAATCACAAACTGACAGCCCAATGTCACACCTCAAGTAACTAGAGAAACAAGAACAAACCAAACCCAAAGCTAGCAGAAGAAAAGAAATAACAAAGATCAGAACAGAACTAAATGAAACTGAAACAAAAAAATACAAGAGATTAATGAAAGAAAAACTTGATCCTTTGAAAAGATAAACAAAATTGATAGACCATTAGCTAGATTAACCAAGAAAAGAAGAGAGAAGTTTCCGATGAGCTCAATTAGAAATGAACCTGGAGAATTTCATTCTGAGACTACTGTGAACACTTCTATGCACATAAACTAGATAACCTGGAGGAAATGGATAAGTTCCTGGAAACATACAAGCCTCCTACATTAAGCAGGAAGAAATAGAAACCCCAAACAGCCCAATAACAAGCAGAGAGATTGAATCAGCAATAATAATAATAAGAAGAAAAGGTCAGCAGAAAAAAAGCCCAGGGCCAGAAGGATTCACAGATGAATTCTATCAGACATTCAAAGAAGAATTGGTACCAATCCTACTGAAACTATTTCAAAAGATTGAGAAAGAGGGAATCATTCCTAGATCATTCTGTGAAGATAGTAACCAATACCAAAACTGGGAAAGGACATAACAATGACAACAACAATGAAAACTACAGACCAATATGCCTGATGAACATAGATGCAAAAATCTTCAACAAAATACTAGCTAACCAAATCCAACAGCACATCAGAAAGATAACACACCACTATCAAGTGGGTTTCACTCCAGGGATGCAGGCAATAAATTGATACATCACATAAAGAGAACCAGTAACAAAAACCATGTGACCATATCAGTAGATGCAGAAAGAGGCATTTGATAAAATCCAGCATCTTTTTATGATTAAAAAAAAACCCTGAACTAACTAGGCATAGAAGGGACTTACCTCAAATTAATAAAAGCCATATACAAGAAACCCACAGCCAACATCATACAGAATGGAGAAAAGTTGAAAGCATTCCCCCTGAGAACTGGAACAAAACAAGGATGCCCATTTTACTTTTGTTCAACATAGTACAGGAAGTCCTAGCCACAGCAATCAGGCAAGAGAAAGAAATAAAGCACATCTAAATTGGAAAAGAGGAAGTCAAACTATTGCTGTTCATTGATGATATGATCATATACCTAGAAAACCCTAAAGAGTCCTCCAAAAAACTCCTAAATTTAATAAAAGAATTCAGTCCAGGCGTGGTGGCTCACATCTTTAATCTGAGCACTTTAGGAGGCTGAAGCAGGTGGATTGCCTGAGTTCAAGAGTTTGTGACCAGCTTGGGCAACATGACAAGACCCCATCTCTACAAAAAATACAAAAATTATCCCGGTGTGGTGGCGCCTGCCTGTAGTCCTAACTTGTTGGAAGGCTGAGGTGGGAGAATTCCTTGAGCCCAGGAGGTCAAGGCTGCAGTGAGCCATGTTTGCGCCACTGTGCTCCAGCCTGGGTGACAGAGTGAGACCCTGCTGCAGAATAAATAAATAAATGAATAAATAAATAAATAAATAAAATAAAAATAAAAGAATTCAATAAAGTTTCAGATTACAAAATCAATGTACACAAATCAGTAGAACTGCTATACACAAACAACAGCCAAGCTGCAAACTCAATCCCTTTTACAATACTGCAGAAATATTAAAATACCTAGGAATATACTTAACCAAGGAGATGAAAGACCTCTTCAAGGAGAACTACAAAACACTGCTGAGAAATATCAGAGATGACAGAAACAAAAGGAAACACATCCCATGCTCATGGATTGGAAAAATCTATATCATGAAAATAACCATACTGCCCAAAGCAATCTACAGATTCAATGCAATTCCTATCAAAATACCAACAACAGTTTTCACAGAATTGGAAAAAACAATTCTGAAATTCAAATGAAACTGAAAAAGAGCCCAAATAGCCAAAGCAATCTTAAGCTGAAAGAACAAATCTGGAGACATCACATTATCTGACTTCAAATTATACTATAAGGCTATAGTTACCAATACAGCATGGTACTGGTATAAAAGTAGACACATGAACCAATGATACAGAATAGAGAACCCAGAAGTAAAACCAAATATTTATATCCAACTGACTTTCAACAAAACATACAAAAACATAAGCTGGGGAAAGGACACCCTATTTAATAAATGGTGCTGGGAAAACTGGATAGCCACATGTAGAAGAATGAAACTAGATCCCTCTTTCTCACCTTATAGAAAAATTAACTCATGGTGGATTAAAACCTTAAATCTAAGACCTGAAACCATAAAAACATTTTTCCGAGGCTATCTTCTGAATAACCTTGGAAAACCTCTTTGGGATATTGGCCTCGGTAAAGAATTCATGACTAAAACCCCAAAAGCAAATGCAACAAAATCAAAAATAAATAAATGAGACCTGATTAAACTAAAAATATTATACACAGCAAAAGAAATAATCATCAGAGTAAACAGACAACCCACAGAATGAGAAAAAATATTTGCAAACTGTGCATCTGACAAAGGACTAGTATCCGGAATCTACAAGGAACCAAACAAATCAGCAAGAAAACAACAATCCCATCTAAAAGTGGGCAAATGACATGAGCAGACAATTCTCAAAAGAAGATATACAAGTGGCCAACAAACATATGAAAAAATGTTCAACATCACTAATCATCAGGGAAATACAAATTAAAACCACAGTGAGACACCACCTTACCCCTGCAAGAATGGCCATTATTAAAAAGTGAAAAAACAATAGATGTTGGTGTGGATGTGGTAAAAAGGGAATGCTTATACACTGCTAGTGAGAATGTAAATTAGAACAATATCTATGGAAAACTATATGGAGATTCCTTAAAGAACTAAAAGTGGAGCTACCATTTGATCCAGCAATCCCACTACTTGGTATCTACCCAAAGGAAAAGAAGTCATCATATGGAAAAGACACATATACACATATGTTTATTGCAGCCCAATTCACAATTTTGCAAACGTGTGGAAGCAACCTAAATGCCGATAGAACAATGAGTGGATAAAGAAAATGTGTGTGTGTATACACACACACACACATATATATATACACACACACAACTACATTTTATATAATGGAATACTACTTAGCCATAAAAGGGAACAAAATAATGTCTTTTGCAGCACCTTGGATGGAACTGGAGGCCATTATTCTAAGTGAAGTAACTCAGGAATGGAAAACCAAATACCATATGTTCTCACTTACAGTTGGGAGCTAAGCTATGAGTATGCAAAAGCATACAGAGTGGATAATAGACTTTGGCAACTCAGAAGGGTGAAGGTGGGAGGGGAGTGAGGGATTTAAAAAAACTGCATATTATGGACAGCATACACGACTCGGGTGGCAGGTGCACTAAAGTCTCAGAATTCACCACTATGTAATTCATCCATGTAACCAAAAACCACTTATACCCCAAAAGCTATTGAAATAAAAGAAATATTTAAAAGCAAAAAAATAAACTAAAAAATAAAATTAAAAAAATTAATTTTTCCAATTCATGAACACAGGGTATCTTTTCATTTATTTGTGTCATCTTTCACTTCCTGAGTTAAATTCACCCTATTTTTTACACTATTGTAAATGAATTGGTTTTTTAAATTTTCTTTTTCAGGTAGGGCATTGTTAGTTTATAGAAACACTAGTGATTTTTATATGCTGATTTTGTATCCTGCAACTTTACTGAATTCATTTGTCAGTTCTTACAGTGTTTTGATAAAGTCTTTAGGAATTTCTACATAAGATTATGAAATACATGATGAAACAGAGATAGTTTCACGTCTTTCATTTCTATTTGGATGCCTTTTCTTTTTCTTGCCTAATTGCTCTGGCTAGGAAACACAGTACTGTGTTGAACAGAAGTGATAAAAATGGGCATCATTGCCTTGTTCATGATCTTAGAGGAAAAGCCTTCTGACACGGGCCTAGAAGACATTATTCTAAGTGAAATAGCCAGGTGCAGAAAGTTGAATACTGTGTGACCTCACTTACATATAGAAGTTTAAAAAGTCAAACTCATAGAAGAAGACAATAAAGTAGCGGTTACTAGAGGCTGGTCAGGAGGCAAGAGTGTATAGGGAAAGAGAGATGTTGGTTAAAAGGTACAGAGTTTCAATTAGATAGAATAAGTTCTCATGGTCTATTGCACAGCATGATGACTATAGTTAATGTATACTTCAAAACAGCTAACAGAGGATTTTGAATGTTCTCACCAGAAAGAAATGATAAATATTTGAAGTGATGGATATGCAAATTAGCCCCATTTGATCATTCCACAAAGTATACATTTATTGAAACACCACACTGTACCCCATAAATATATATAATTATTATTTGCCAGTTAAAAATAAAGTAAAAACTGTAATCTTTCTTCCACAAAGGTAGAAATTCCCCATAGCTCACAAGAGGCTACTCCTTATAGTTCAAAGCCACAATCCTTCATTATAAATACCTGCACCAAGCAAATTTCATATCCTGTCAAAATTGTGTCCTGTATTTACTATAGTATTCCTTTATTTATTAGGAATTTGTGATGTTTAGAATCGTGGTAGCTTTATAAGACTACAAGCTTTGATGTTTCTGCCCCAATTCCATCTTTTCCCGTAGCCCTGTTATTTTTGGAACTCAAAATTCCATTACGCAGGCATTATTTTTAGAAATGCATGTATCACATTACAGGATAAACAACTGTACTCACTGTAATGACTGGTTCAGCACATCCTTCTGCTGGTCTGACTCCTCTTCCAGAGTCCTAACGGGTCACATTTCCCCAACCCCAGCAACACAGCCACATGGGAGATACTATACTAATAAGTCTGGTGCAATCCCTTTGTCATGCCTGGATTGGAGTAGGGAGCACCTCACTGTAATGCCTCTTAAGTGGGCACAGTGACACTATTGGCAGATTCTGTTCTTATCTCCAGGCATAGAATATCTCAGAGGTTCCATTAGGACCTAGCAGGTGGGCCAAGATGAAGCTGGGTTTTAAACTAGGTCTCTACAATCATCCTTTGCCCAGGTTTCCATCATTTCCTGATCCTAATCCTTACTCTTAATTAGCAAGATAACTACCAAGAACTATAACAGGTGAGATTTATAAATGTCTCTTGATTTAGGCAAACTGGGCCATGTGCCAGCCCAGGTGCTGGGTTAGCAGTAATGAAATAATGCTGCTGTCTTTAAAACTGATCGAAGAGCAAAGTTTCAGTTTATTTGTAAGGCTTAATGTGGATAAAGGAGGCTTTAAAAATATTCATGTAAATTGCAGTTTTTACCAGATTTCTACTATAGTTCCTCTCCTTTATCGCTAATTCCCTCCAAGCCTGATCTAGACTCTGTCACTATGCATATGGCTCATCTTTTTTCTGTGCTGCCATTGAATGATTTGTTTTCCTATCTTCTCTTGGAAAAGAGGGTTAGTACCACATTCAGCCAAGAAAAACATTAAATGTCTAGGCCTCTCCTGGCTAAAAATTTCCCCGTGGAACAGGTAGCAAGGTTTGAGTCTACAAAGCCTAGAAGCCCCAGGAGAGATTCTACTGCCAATCTCTACAGTGTGGAGTTTGAATTGGATAGAACTCTATTTAAGAAAGTCTGATCTTTCCAAGACAGATATTAAGGCTCCATTTCAACTTAAATACAAGGTCTTGCAGAGAAACAGTATTTCTCCCACTCTGTCCAAAATTCTAAAATAAGAGTTGAGTAGTTTTGCAGCATCACTACTGCTCGGGGCTTTACCTTGGAAGAATGTGAATCTGAGATTGGCTACCAGTATAACAGACAGTCAACTCCACCTGAAAGCCAACTTTTACTAGACTAGCTGCCCGGGAGGGTAGGATATATTTTCCACATGAAGATGGCATCAACAGGACCTCTGAAAGACACACACATTTCTATTAGTGCCATTTGGTTCATGAGAAACTCCTTGATTTCAAACAAATCTTGACCTCAAAACTAAACTCCGCATTCATTTTTCAATTCCAAAGTTAATACCTATTAAAATCTTGCAAACGCTGGCTACTAAAAGACCATTCTGTTTGTGGTTGGACACCTGTGCTTTATAGATGCTCTAGGTCATCAATCAAAATTATTTAGAATCAATACTTTGAAATTACAATGCCATTTGGCATCTTCTTTGGCAATCACAAAACTAAAAAGACTGGTTATTTGGAGGAAATTCTGAATGTGAAGCATCTCTTACTTTTTGGCAAATTCACATTGTCCAAAGAAAATATTTGTATGACTTGTGAGAAGAGTATTACCAGTTATTTTACTACTAGTTCACTGTTAGCAGCATGATGTATATGCAGAGCCAGTAAATCATGGGGAAATATGAATATGTGTATTCTTCAGAAAATTTGATCCAGACGTCTAAACCTTGGGAGCAGTGATTAAACAGCCAACTCTGCAGTCTATATTAACAAGGTATCAGCTGCTATTATATATTTCATTCATTTAGCTAATACTTATGTCCCAGAAACTATTCTAGATGCTTGATAAATATATAAATATATATATATGAATAAAAAAAATTTTTCTGCTGTCATGGAGGTACATTCTAGTGAAGGGAGGTGGATAACAAACATAATCTGTAAGTTATATTAAATATAAGTTATATATAAGTTATATTAGTAAATGTTAAGTGTGAGATTTCTCAGCTATTATTACCACAGTAATTCTCCATAACACCACCCCAAAATTTTATATATATATATATATAGCTTGTGTGTGACAGATGGCTAAAAATCAGTTGATTTCCATAGCTGGCCTCAACTGGGCTTGCCTCCAAACTGCAGGTTGGGTCCAGGTCTACTCCACATGTCCCTGGCTATCCTTGGGCCATTGGCTACCTGAGGCATGTTCTCAGGGTGAAAGGCAAAAACACAAGAAAGTCAGCCTAACTGTGAAAGCATATTTTAGCCCTCTGCTTCTGTTGCATGCATTAACATTCTATAGGCCAAGGTTAGTCAAAGTCAAGAGCTTGGGAGGCATTTATGTAGCATTGAAGAGGCTGCCAGTATTTATACAATGTCCTACAGTTCAATATATTACCTGGATCCCAGTACCTCTCTAATTCCATCTCCTACAATTCTCCGTCTGCCCCTTCTTTACCATACTAATCTTTGCTGTTCCTGGAACAGCCTGGGTATCCTCCCATCATGGGGGCCATGCTCTTCCCATTTCCTCTGCCTAGAATGTTCTTCTTTGATATATGGTCATGTGCCACATGATGACATATTGGTCAAAGACAGACCCCCTGTAAGATGGTGGTCCTATAATATTATAATACCCCATCTTTATGGTACCTTTTCTACATTTAGACATGTTTAGATGCCATTGTGTTACAATTGCCTGCGGTATTCAGTACAGTAACAGGTTTGTAGCCTAGGACCAATAGGCTATACCACAGCCTAGATGTGTAGTAGGCTAGACCGCCTAGGTTTGTTTAAGTACACTCTATGTTTATGCAGTGACAAAATTGCCTAACAAAGCATATCTCAGAATGTATCCCCATCATGAAGTGATGCATGACTGTATAGACTCATGGCTTACTTCCTCATCTCCTTCAAGTCTTTGCTTGAATCCTACCGTGACCACCTCATTTAAAACTAGAGCCCTCGCCTTCTCACCCTCAACTCTCCCAATCCTCTTATCTTTACTTTTCCATAACACCTACATCTTTCCTATACAGTATACCATTTACTTACTTATTCGGTTTATTGTTTATTTTCTGTCATTCCCACTAGAGTACAAGCTCAAGCTTGTGTTTCAAGACCCCAAAGCATTCCAGGAATATATAGCTACTGCTCCATAAATACATACCCATAGTTCAAATGTACATGATAAATTGGGCCATTGTAATAAGCTCCTAGTGGGTCTCTTGAACTTTAATTTCTACTCTGTTGTTACAGATCCCTTCTGCGTACTATGACATTACCCAGAGCCATGGTGGACAGTGGTGAGAGTGCAGCAGACTCACTGGCACTGGCAGGTGCTCATGTCTCATGCATATGCAAGGAGCTTCTGTGTTCTGTCTCAGGGTACTCATGCCAAGACAGCCCCCAAGATTGAAAGTTAACACCCTGAGAAACAAGGCTCAACCACAAGGATTCAGGAATCAGTGAAGGAAAGCTTCAACCTCCCACCCTCTAGGGGACAGTTCTAAGAAGCATCTTCTCACTTCTCAAAGATCAAGGTAGAACTGAATCCCCACTGCCTATAGCTGCTGCTGATAATGCACCTTTAGGTTGGCTTTTCCTTGTTCCCTGTCTCATTTGTGCTGCTCTCTCACTGCTATTTCCTTTAGTCACTTTTCAAATAAACTGTCTTCCCTGAAATCCTTGTTTAATGTCCTAATTTCAAAAGAACCAAGCTGAGCCAGGCTCTAGTTTATGCACATGCTGAAGCTAGGCAGATATTTCTAACATAGAGGTCTCCTCATGTCATTCTCAAACCAAAATACTTAGTTATTCCCATCACCTGGTCTAAAATCCACATACCTTAGCAAGACCTATAAGACTCTCTAAGATTTTTCTAATCTCACCTTTCCATCCTCATCTCCATCCACTCCTATTTTTGGACTTTACATTCCAGTCTCTCTTCAACACTGGTGATTCCCAAACAATTATGCTCTCAGTCTCCATGCCTTTTTTTTTTAATACTTAGAACAACTTCATCTAGCTCCCCTCCATCCAGTCTATTTCTACCATGTCTCATACATCTCAGTTCTTCCAGGCATCCTTAGGTATTTCTTCTCCCTTATTATCTCTATTCACTGTGCATAAGCCCATTATAATTATTTCCTTATTGTATTATAATTGCTAGCCCCTCCATCACCAGTTGAGCTTATTGAGAGCAGAGAATGTGTCTTCCTGTTGTTGCTGTTGTTGTTGTTGTTGCATACACGCAGCACAGTGCCTGGCTCACGGAAACATCTACAAGAGTGCTTGGCACACAGTAGATCCATAGTAAATGTTCGTTGCATGAGTGAGGGCAGCTTTATTAGTTACAGTCATGCTAGCTAATATAACCCACACACACTTCTGAGTTGTTACATAATAAAAGTTTATTCCTTGTTTATGTAACAATACAAAGCAGGTGTTCCTGATCAGTCACTGGCCTTCCACAAAATCATTCAGGGACCCAAACACCTTCCATCCTATGGCTCTACCCTCCTATAAGACCCTGGAGTCCTCAGCATTCAGGAGGCAAATGGGAAGCAGCAGGCAGAGAAGACATCCACACTTCCTAACCTCCGTGAGTCAGAAGTCACAGAGTTCATTGGTAAGAACTTGTCATGTAGCCATACTGAGGGACTCTGAGAAATGAGAATCTAATTTGTACCAAGAAGAAGAGAAAATAAATTTGGTTGTAGCTAGCCAGTCTCTGACACAGCAAGCAATAAGAAATTATCTGTGAACTAGATAGAATTGTCTGTTTGCTGATACCAGATTTAAGGAGATGAGAACTCCAGACTTAGGGTGATGAGAACTCCAGATTTTAATGAGTTAAAGAAATAATGCATCAACAATCACAAACCAATATAAGTCCCTAACCTATAATAAAATAAAGTAATAAAGCAGGTGATTGCTTCCAAACACATCTGATTTTGCTGCACTCAGTTCTTGCTTTGATAGGCATAAATTTTTTTAATGAGTAAATGTTAAGATTCAGAAATCGTATACAAGCCACAGTCTTTCTAGTCACCAGAAATGTCTTCGTTCACTATCTAGAAATGTGAAAGCAGAAACCATCAACCTTGATATGGTCTGGCTATGTCCCCACTCAAATCTCATCTTGAATTGTAGCTCCCATAATTCCCATGTGTCATGGGAGGAACCTGGTGGGAGGTAATTGAATCATAGGGGAGGGTCTTTCCCAGGCTGTTCTCGTGATAGTGAATAAGTCTCATGAAGAGCTGACGGTTTTGTAAAGGGGAATTCCCCTGCACACAGTCTTGCCTGCCACCATGTATGATGTGCTTTGCTTCTCCTTTGCCTTCTGACATGATTGTGAGGCCTCTACAGCTATGTGGACTGTGAGTCTATTAAACTTTTTTCGTTTATAAATTACCCAGTCTTGGGTATGTCTTTATTAGCAATGTGAGAACAGACTAATATAAGCCTATTTCCACGCTGCCAACCTCCTGGGTGGATGGGCTGCTGAATTAATGGTAACTTTTATTCCATTTCAATACTCCTCATTATTGAAAGCTATCTGCAGCCATGCAAGTGTAGCTCCAATTCCTTCAGAAAGCACCCATGGATATAGACAATAGGTAGATATCTAGGAAGAAAAGTAAACTGCCCCAAAGCTGAAAAATGCAAACAAATTGTTACTGCTACCTGGACAGTCAGCTTTTGAATTGTATACATCTTTTTAAGCATTTCTGTTACTCACAGCCTCTAGAGTTGTGGCTCTCTGCTGGTTTGATAAAACAGTCACACTTGAAAGTGAATCCAGAGATGAAGCTTGTTGGCAACTCTCCAAGAATAACAAGCAAGCAGCCAGTGACAAGGGAGATTTAGTTAGCAGCAATTCTATGTATGGTGTCCAAATCTGATAACTAGAATGTCTGTAAAAAGAACTTTATTTGTGGAGTTCAGTCCCTTCAGCCTCCACATTTTCCAGTTCAAAGGTGTAATCGAAACAGATATATGGAAAAAAAACACAGGTAAAGTGAAAATATGTCAATTTTTGAAAAGCCAAATTATCTCCAACACACCTATTTAGTAATTAAACACATTCAAACAATACTGGTTTCTCATCGTGAAAGTGGAGCTGGTTAACAATTTTGTGACATAATTGTTAGGGCATAACCAGGACACAGTTTTATCAGGATTCACTGAATTTAGGCCAGATGACAGGACACTGAAAAATGGATGTCTTCAGTAATTATACCTTTCTTTTCTGTCTTATTCAGTTACTTTTACTTTGTTACCATATAGAATTTTAGATTTTACAATATATATTTTTACTGCTCTAGGTTTTATTATAAAACTTATTTTAAGTTAGGTTAATATAGTTGAATTTTACTACATTAGTCATGAATTTTTAAAAATCAATAAGATAAAATGAAATTAAAGAAACAAACAAACAACAAAATGCAGTTTTTACGCCAGCATATACTTTTTGTTACATAGTAAGATACAGGGAAAAATTAAACCATGAGTAGCATTTATGCGTTGATAAATGCTACTTAAACAAGAAAATCATTCCAACACTCCCGATAATGAATTTACTCTATTGCCCATTATTCTGCTTTCAAAATTATCATTGCCTACCATCTTTCTAACTTCAATGACTCATTTTTATTCACTCATTCCAAATCATTAATAATAATGATGATACTTAAAGGGCAATAGATTATTTGTAAAGCAGAATTTTATTCTAAAATCTTTTATAATTTTCTAATAAAGTCTTAAGCTTCTGAGAGCACATACTTGTTGCAAAATATTTTTCAAACAATATAAAACTTTTAAGCATTAACACTTAAGTAAAATTTACTTAATTTTTGTTGATAATAGAGTTATTCTAAAGAGTATAGATATAACCAGGACTTTGTGTTAAAGGAGTTTTCTAAACTCTGAGCTTGTCTAGCACAAATGAACACTTTCCATTAATGTTTCTGATGCCACATCAAATTAGAGTAAAAAGTTGTGATTTTTTTTTTAAACCAAATATTTTGGTTCATACTTGGAAACCTCCATTCTGCATTTGAACAGCGCTTCTTGTTGGTGACAGGCCCAAAGGGATTAATCCTTGTCTTGCTGTCACAGCTTAATTAGACATCCAAAATCATTCCTTTCTGTTTCATCCTTCTTAAGTTCCTATCTGCTACTAATAATGTACTTACTCAGAAAAATGAACAAAACAAAACAGAAAAACCTCAAAGCCAACATGTCATTCTCAAATCATTCTCTCTCCTCTTCTCAAATTTATCTCTCCCTTAATGGACTTACCATTCAACCAATCTCCCAAACTTGAAATCATGAAGCCGTTCTTTCCTTCCTCATGTCACTACCCCAGATCCCATCAGTCATCAAGTTCTGCCCAGAATCCTTCCTCAACAGTCCTCAAAGCTGGTGCTTCCTATTCTTTGTCCACTGCAGTGCTGTGGTCCAGGCCGTCACCATCTGAACGACTGCAGCAGGCAGCACAGTACATATGCGGGAGGTTGCGTGAAATTTGGGAACAAACCAATGGTTAGAATCCCTGTTTTGCCTCTTCTGTGCATGTATGTGACCTTGGATGTGTTACTTACCTTCCATGTTTCAACATTTGCAAAAAAGAAAAGAAAAAAAGGTAATACCTACCTTAATTTGTAAAAATCAACTTCCTATGAAGCGCCCAGAACAGAAGCTAACATATAGGAAGTCTTCATTAAATGTCTTTTTCTTTCCTCAATCTTTTCCCACTCCAGTCTATCTTGTACATTTTATAAAAATTGTACCCCAAAACAATAACTCTAATCAGGTCACTCATCTGCTTAAAGATATCCACTGCCCCTGTTCCCTCAGATAAAAATCTCAACATCGGATAGAAGATCTTCCACAATCTGCTCCAAGCCATCTTTCCTGCTTCAACTGAGAGCAAAAAATTAGGGAGCTCCTGTGTCACTCTATTCATCTCTTCCTTTCCAGCACCCCAAAACATGGCTGAACTCATGGACCCCAGATCCTAATTAAAAGTTAGATGGATGGATGCATGCATGCACGGAGAGATGGATGAATACATGAACACATGAATGAATAATAGAGACACAAAAAACCCTTCAAAAAATAAATGAATCCAGGAGCTGGTTTTTTGAAAGGATCAACAAAATTGATAGACCGCTAGCAAGATTAATAAAGAAAAAAAGAGAGAAGAATCAAATAGATGCAATAAAAAATGATAAAGGGGATATCACCACCGATCCCACAGAAATACAAACTACCATCAGAGAATATTACAAACACCTCTATGCAAATAAACTAGAAAATCTAGAAGAAATGGATAAATTCCTCAACACATACACCCTCCCAAGACTAAACCAGGAAGAAGTTGAATCTCTGAATAGACCAATAACAGGAGCTGAAATTGTGGCAATAATCAATAGCTTACCAACCAAAAAAAGTCCAGGACCAGATGGATTCACAGCCGAATTCTACCAGAGGTACAAGGAGGAGCTGGTACCATTCCTTCTGAAACTATTCCAATCAATAGAAAAAGAGGGAATCCTCCCTAACTCATTTTATGAGGCCAGCATCATCCTGATACCAAAGCCTGGCAGAGACACAACAAAAAAAGAGAATTTTAGACCAATATCCTTGATGAACATTGATGCAAAAATCCTCAATAAAATACTGGCAAACAGAATCCAGCAGCACATCAAAAAGCTTATCCACCATGATCAAGTGGGCTTCATCCCTGGGATGCAAGGCTGGTTCAATATACGCAAATCAATAAATGTAATCCAGCATATAAACAGAACCAAAGACAAAAACCACATGATTATCTCAATAGATGCAGAAAAGGCCTTTGACAAAATTCAACAACCCTTCATGCTAAAAACTCTCAATAAATTAGGAATTGATGGGACGTATCTCAAAATAATAAGAGCTATTTATGACAAACCCACAGCCAATATCATACTGAATGGGCAAAAACTGGAAGCATTCCCTTTGAAAACTGGCACAAGACAGGGATGCCCTCTCTCACCACTTCTATTCAACATAGTGTTGGAAGTTCTGGCCAGGGCAATTAGGCAGGAGAAGGAAATCAAGGGTATTCAATTAGGAAAAGAGGAAGTCAAATTGTCCCTGTTTGCAGATGACATGATAGTATATCTAGAAAACCCCATTGTCTCAGCCCAAAATCTCCTTAAGCTGATAAGCAACTTCAGCAAAGTCTCAGGATACAAAATCAATGTGCAAAAATCACAAGCATTCTTATACATCAACAACAGACAAACAGAGAGCCAAATCATGAGTGAACTCCCATTCACAATTGCTTCAAAGAGAATCAAATACCTAGGAATCCAACTTACAAGGGATGTGAAAGACCTCTTCAAGGAGAACTACAAACCACTGCTCAGGGAAATAAAAGAGGATACAAACAAATGGAAGAACATTCCATGCTCATGGGTAGGAAGAATCAATATCATGAAAATGGCCATCCTTCCCAAGGTAATTTACAGATTCAATGCCATCCCCATCAAGCTACCAATGACTTTCTTCACAGAATTGGAAAAAACTACTTTAAAGTTCATATGGAACCAAAAAAGAGCCCGCATCGCCAAGTCAATCCTAAGCCAAAAGAACAAAGCTGGAGGCATCACACTACCTGACTTCAAACTATACTACAAGGCTACAGTAACCAAAACAGCATGGTACTGGTACCAAAACAGAGATATAGATCAATGGAACAGAACAGAGCCGTCAGAAATAATGCCACATATCTACAAGTATCTGATCTTTGACAAACCTGACAAAAACAAGAAATGGGGAAAGGATTCCCTATTTAATAAATGGTGCTGGGAAAACTGGCTAGCCATATGTAGAAAGCTGAAACTGGATCCCTTCCTTACACCTTATACAAAAATCAATTCAAGATGGATTAAAGACTTAAATGTTAGACCTAAAACCATAAAAACCCTAGAAGAAAACCTAGGCATTACCATTCAGGACATAGGCATGGGCAAGGACTTCATGTCTAAAACACCAAAAGCAATGGCAACAAAAGCCAAAATTGACAAATGGGATCTAATTAAACTAAAGAGCTTCTGCACAGCAAAAGAAACTACCATCAGAGTGAACAGGCAACCTACAAAATGGGAGAAAATTTTCGCAACCTACTCATCTGACAAAGGGCTAATATCCAGAATCTACAATGAACTCCAACAAATTTACAAGAAAAAAACAAACAACCCCATCAAAAAGTGGGCGAAGGACATGAACAGACACTTCTCAAAAGAAGACATTTATGCAGCCAAAAAACACATGAAAAAATGCTCACCATCACTGGCCATCAGAGAAATGCAAATCAAAACCACAATGAGATACCATCTCACACCAGTTAGAATGGCAATCATTAAAAAGTCAGGAAACAACAGGTGCTGGAGAGGATGTGGAGAAATAGGAACACTTTTACACTGTTGGTGGGACTGTAAACTAGTTCAACCCTTGTGGAAGTCAGTGTGGCGATTCCTCAGGGATCTAGAACTAGAAATTCCATTCGACCCAGCCATCCCATTACTGGGTATATACCCAAAGGACTATAAATCATGCTGCTATAAAGACACATGCACACGTATGTTTATTGCCGCATTATTCACAATAGCAAAGACTTGGAACCAACCCAAATGTCCAACAATGATAGACTGGATTAAGAAAATGTGGCACATATACACCATGGAATACTATGCAGCCATAAAAAATGATGAGTTCACGTCCTTTGTAGGGACATGGATGAAATTGGAAATCATCATTCTTAGTAAACTATCGCAAGAACAAAAAACCAAACACCGCATATTCTCACTCATAGGTGGGAATTAAACAATGAGAACACATGGACACAGGAAGGGGAACATCACACTCTGGGGACTGTTGTGGGGTGGGGGGAGGGGGGAGGGATAGCACTGGGAGATATACCTAATGCTAGATGACGAGTTGGTGGGTGCAGCGCACCAGCATGGCACATGTATACATATGTAACTTACCTGCACATTGTGCACATGTACCATAAAACCTAAAGTATAATAATAATAATAATAAAAGAAAAAAAAAAATGAAAAAAAAAAAAAAAAAAAAAAATTTATCAGAAGACAAGACTTACATACTTCCCTTACATTATGGAACATTTACTAGATCTGAATTTGAAAGCTATAGAAGCTTATCATTCACTTCCAGGCATTATTCCTGTCTCCCAAATTTTCTGCCTTATACCGAGAGAAAAGTTTTCCTGCTATAAGCAGAGTATGTGATTTGGCCCAGAATATAGATGAAACTGTGCTAGGATGAAATGCTTCTTAATAGAATTCTACAAACATTTGTTGAGCAGCTGTCAAGAGTCAAGCATGCTCTGATCAGTCTGAGACCCCTTAAAGAATGCACATCGTGTGGGAGAAGAGAGGTCAAAGAGTTAGCTGGTAAAGAGGGCTGCGGTGTCATAGTTGTCAAGATGGTCATGGTGGAGTTTAGTAAAGGCTTGAGACAGGAAGAGGAGCCTCAGGTGAGTCTTGAAAGTTGAGTATGAGTTTAACCAGGTCATTTAAACTAAGGTGGGGCACAGAAGAGGGACTTTCCATGAGGAAGATAAAGCATGTCAAAGATGTAGAAACAAGAGAGAACAGGCACAAGTTCATTATGGCTCTAGTTTGGAAAGTATTTTGTTAAGATACCTATTTAAATATACTTCCTCAAAAATCAAATATAAATGACCAAGTTGGAGAATTTGTTGACACAAAAATGAAAAAAAGGATAACGGAAAACAAGAAATTCCCCCAGATAAGCCCATTCATTTTCCCTACCCCCACCCCATAGTCTGTAGCCTTTAAATACACCCTACATGCTGATGACTCCTAAATGTATCTCTAGCACTGCTTTTTCTCCCAAGCTCCGACTTGCCTGTTAGACATCTATTGCTCAGTTTATCTTGTGAACTGAACTCTTAAGCCTCATTGCCCCAAATCTGTAATTCCCAACAGGATAAACATTATCTCTATCCACCCAGTTGCTTATGCCAGAAACGTGAGTTATCCTGTTTTCCTTTCCTCACCTCCATTTCCAGTTGATTAATAAGCCCCGTTATTTCCGCTACCTTAGGTCAGTTCTCCATTATCTACCACTGGTTCACTACAATGGTGTAACTAATGTTTTCTCATCTGCTATGATCCCCTCCAACTCATTCTCCACCATGCAACCAGAATGCTCTCAAAATAGTGTTTCTGGAGCTGTGGCTTACTGATCACCGAGGTGCTTGGTTGAAAAATAAGAAAACGCACCTATCTAGTTCTCAACTCAGACAACTGACACAGAATCCTTGGGCATTCTTCAGAGTTCAGGGGTCTGCACTTTAACGAGCCCTACCTCTACCCCTTTTTGCCGTTAAAATTGAAGCATCCCCAATATGTAAGGCAGATAAATCTAGAGGTTAGGAGTGGATATCTTGAGCCAGAGCTTCTGTGAATTCTAACTGTGCGTCTTTGGGCAAGTAATTTAATGTTTTGTGCTTTTGTCTCTTTACTGGGAAAATCAGGATGATAGTGAACTAGCTCTTGGGTTGTTGGGAGGTTCAAATGAGTTAAAACATAAGTGGTAGCTTTTATTGTTTCTTGCCAATATTTCTGGTTCTCTTCTGCCTCCTAGCACATGGGAAGGCTGTACTTCTCCACCCCATTGAATGTGGTCATGTGATTTACTTAGGCCAAAGATCCATGAGTGAAAATAATGTGTGTCACTCCTGAAGGAAGCGTGGGGCAATGAGTCTCCATGTTCTCTCTCCTTTTGCCTTGGTGATCATGGGAGTGCATGTTGACATGGAAGTGTCCAAGGCAGAAGCAGTGTGGAACACTGAGCCCAGATGTGGCAGACAGCTGCCCTGCTCTCTTGTGTGAGCAAGAAGGAAGTGTTTATTGTGCTAAGTTCCTGAGATGTTAGGGATTATTACCACTGTATAGCCTAGCCCAACATAACTGATACAACTTTGAAGCTCCTGGGATAGGCTTGGGCTATAGTAACTGCACAGTGACAACTTCAGAACATAAACGCAGCAGTGTGGTTCCATGAAACAGCAATTTTCCCTTTATTGACTTAAAACAGACACTTGATCATGTCATTCCTCTGTTTGCAACTCCTCAGTTGCTTCTAATGAAATTTATTAATAAAATAAAATGCAAATCACTAACTTCACACATACAGTCCCCCTTGCTTTGGTCTTCAGCCTTATTTTGTTCACTCTTCCACTCACTCTCCTGCCAACCGGTCTGCTTACAATTCCCTGAAGACGGCACCTACCTTGCTGACAAAGGACCTTTGTACTTGACAAACCGTGGGCTTGAATTCATCTCCCACACCTTTTCTTATCTTCATGTCTCTACTTAAACGTCAGCCCCTCAGAGAGGGGCCCCTCCCACCCAAATGGAAGCAGATGTTCCTTTATTCCTCCTTTCTTATTCCTGTCTTAGGGCCTTATCTGTGTCTTTCATATTCATCATGATTGATAATTAATTTTTCTATGGCCATACCACCCTGAATGCATCTGATGTTGTCTGATAATTAATTTTGCTTGTGTGAACGTTTCCTGTCTTTTTCCAGCAACAGAAAGGATGCCCCAAGAGGACAGAGCCCACATCTCTTTTGTTGATGGTTTTATCCCCAGAACGAAAACACTCCCTGGTTCACAGTAATATTTGATATGGAAAGATGGGGTGGGGCAGAAGAGGTTAAAAAAAAAAAAAAAGAGGAAGAGTTGTTCTAGAATTAAATTGGGGTCTTTTGGAATATAAAATACTACCCTAAAATGACTATTCCCAAAAGAAATGGAGAGTTTGTAACAAATGTGATGAGAATTCTGAAGACTAATGTATTTTTTATGAAATGATGATTTATTACTTTTAGAAAACAGTATAAACTTACAAACTATAAATTAAGATATAAGTATATTTCTGCCAAAGTAAGTCAAGAAAAATGCACTTCAGAATCAGCTTTTATTACAGGCAATGTATTGTAAACTCGAACATCCAGAATCTGAGTTACATTTATTATTTTTAACATTTTACTCAGTAAAAATCTGATATACTGGGCCCAAGTGATGACACATTCCAAATTAATGTAACTTTCTTGCAGCTTAAATAAACAAATTTAGATCACCAAGTGAAATCAAAGCCAAGTGTATTTATACAACTCAAGAATGATGTGAATGGATTAGAATCTCTCATAGTGTATACTTCACCATTTATACACAAACTTTGAGAGTCTTCTGAGTGACATGGTATTAAACTTTGTTTCCAAGGGCCAAATACTAAAATGTATAGAATATCCTACTCTATACTCACTATTAAATGTCATGGACTAGGAAATCTGAGACACAGAGTAAGAAGCAACTGATCACACACCCTAGTCATTTAAGTTGGAAGAGTTCTCTTAGGTGACTCTGGGTCAGGTCATCTTGATGGGCCTTAGACAAGTTTTCCTTCCCATAAATCCTGCTTTCTCAGGCAGAATCATATACCATAACTGAAAGGAAATGGCTGCTGATTATCTGCTCATTGTCTTCTTTCATTCCCTGCAAAGACACCAAAAAAACCAATTTGTTTAGACCTGCCCCCTGCCCCCACCCCACCCCGCCAAAGGCACACAAGTAGATTGTTTGAATCTTTCAGGTGAAGTCTTCTTTCATCTCCGAAGATCAGGAGATTATGAGAAGGACAGAAAGTCAGAGAACCTGGTGATCAGACAGACACCATCCTTCGTGTTAGCCTTTTCCTGATCCAGAAAGAATCCAGCTTCTAGTTGTAAATGTTCCCATCCCTACTTTTTAAAGTTAGCTGTTACTAGGGAGATGCTACAGAGAAGGAGCACATATTAAATTTATGGTTCTCTTTTGTTTCTATTTCAACTAGCACATAATAGAACTCAAATCTTTCTCAAATACCTAGATTTTTCCTTTGTGAGCAAAAGACAAAGTATGGTTTAAGGGTTAGAGTCTATTAGATTCAACCTCATTTCTGCTCTGCCTTCTAGGGGATTTTAGGCTTTCCTCAATGTCAGAAGATAGGTGGGCTCCTCAATCAACTATTGGTAAACATTTATTTAGCAGAGGTCATGCATTTGCAGGATCTTTGCTGCCCGCTAGATTATAAATGAATAATAAAATGTTGCTAATCTCTTAGTCCCAAGTCAACTGCTTCTTCTGTTTTCTACTGCACTCAGAATGAATGAATGAATGAGTGAGTAAACGAGTGAATGAAAGTTTGAATGCTTACCTAAAGGAAGACAACTGTTGTCTTTCTGGTGGACACTCAGTTAAGACTACAAAAGCTTAAGGTGATACTTAGAAATGCAGGAAAAAGAATCCACATACATTGTTTTAAAGTTTTATTTGCTTACAAAAGAAAATAGAAATAGGTTTGTGAAAACTTATCTGCATGTACAAAGTAATCCCTGTAGATAAGGAGAGGCAACCCCTGGAACACACTGCTGGATACATCGTTCATTAAAATTATATCTCTTTGCATCAGAGCTGGTGGAAAGTTATTATTTCACATGAGTTAAAACCACTGAAAAACTAAATCTGTTTCTTAAACTACCAAATTCAGAAAGCTTAAATCCAAATGCTGATTTTTGGATACACATGAAACCAGTTACCAAGTGATCTCAGAGTTGGACAGATCAATTAAACAAGAGGTAGTTTCTCCAATAATGTCCCTTTTTTTCTTATCAGCAAGGTTATTCCCACAGCAAGTAGGAGTAAGTGACATATTCTTTGAACCTCTTTGAATTCTTTTCCTGCTGGGGACATATTTCCCTCAAACACAATCATATCTGTTTGTTCATTTTAGGACTTGAGAGAGAAGATTCCAGAGTTCAATTTATTTTTCCCGATTCCTCTTTCAGCTCTCTTCTCTGGAAAAACAAATTATCTGACATGCCATTAAAACACCAAAGGGAAATCATTGCTACCATGTCATAGATTAAGGGAACTTTTTAAAAATATATATTTTTTGTTAATAATAACAATAATATTAACATTATCCAAGGAGGAGATTTAGGCCGCTGAAATGAGCCCCATCCCCCCCAAAAGTAGCATACAAACCACATAACAACATTTTCTCAAACAAGATTCCTTAAGAGTTCTTGCAGTTGGTCTTCAAATTTCTCCTGAGGCTATCAGACCCCAGGGCCCCACAGTTCCATGGCTTCCAGTTCATCTTGGACAGGGGTGAACTCTGGCTGATCTGGATGGGGAGCTAAAGAGCAAAAGTGGGGGTGGGGACTTGCTGCACCCAGGAATCATAAATTGATATTCTCCCCTCACCTGGGCCCTTAGAGACACAGAGATATCCTGCTGGGTAAAAAGCAGTGGATATCCTAACCCACCACGCCCCTTTTACCTTCCCCATAAGGTTTCAGACAGTTAGTAAACAGACGAAGGGAAAGATACATTACAGAAATTGTTAGAAAACTAGAATCATAGCCAACCATTTAAATATTATATGTTTTATTTACAGAAGAAACCCTGAAAACTCAGCAAAATTATAAAAGAAATAGAAATTTTAAAAATCCATCTCATGTTAGAAGTCCATCACCAGGGGAGAGCAGGGAGGGGAGGTGATCAGGGGAGGAAGGGAGAGCAGGGAGGGGAGGTGATCAGGGGAGGTAGGGAGAGTAGGGTGTTCAAGGAGAAAGATGCCCATCCATCCTGTGTGGGGAGAGGAAGGAGGAAGAGGGACAGTTAAGTAACTTTATTACGGAGCTGTCACACAGGGGAGTCTGGGATAAATTCTTGGCACACAATCATATACCTCTATCCAGGCTGACATGGAGCAGTCAGTGTCTATTGAAATAGACATATATGATTTGGTTAAGTTCCAATGTTATCACTCCATCATGTTTGGAGCAGAGTGGGCAAGAGGTTTGAAAGTGGGAAAGCAGCGATGCAGAAGAAGCAGGGAAGCAGGGTGTCCATTGTTAGGGGCAGGGGCTTGGTGGTGGTGGTGGTTGACAGGACAGTTCTGTATCCACAGCCAAATATCCGGGGCCAATATAACCAGAGTGGAGGATTTCCACTTCAGTGCTGGTAATCATTGTAGGGGATCAGATCTTAATAAGGGATAGGAGTATTTGAGAGAATAGGGAGGGAAAAGATGAACAGAGAAAAACACATCAGCGAAACTTTGTTGACCAATTCCTGTGATAACTAAGGTTAAATTTCTACTGAAGCAGAAAATTTTAAATCCATTAACTAGTAAGTTCATGGCCCCACAGCAGTCCCTCAGCCTCTCTCTTGATGCTTCCAAGAATGACTATGTCAGAAAAGGGGCCATTGCACAGCACGCCAGCATGCACACTGCAGATGTTTTAGGAAGCATATTCTTTTAGTCCAGTAGCTAGTGACAAGGCAAGGACAGCATGATTTTTGTTTCTGATCACAACTATCCTTGGTGTTGTGGTGCTTAAATGCACCTAAATGCAAGTGGTATGCATGATTTCATTGAAAATAATCTAAGGAGCCCTCTTAATTACGGGAGAAGTTCTAAGTTTGACATTTCCCCAAACCAAGAGTAAAATTTTATGGGATGTCTTGGCCACATCACAGCTGTCACATAAGAATGGAGACTCCAAAAGAATGTTCAACCATGTCCTCCGAATGTGCTAAATATGAAGTCAGAGGCCAAGTCTATGTAGGTCATCATTGGGAAGCAAGGAAGATTTAGATGTGCTGTTATTTTGAATTTGCTCTTAAGGTTTTTAAGGGAGTAGCCTCTATAGCAATTTGCACTTTATAGAAAATGTCTCAGGATAATTTAAGGAAGTGAGGCATTCAAGCTCTGCTTCCCATTCATAACCAATTTAACTTTTTTCATAGCACTATCTTCCCATTTTGGTACTAAGCATAGTAAAACATTGATCAAAGCCCACAAGAGGGGCTTTTTGTGACACTTACCTCTCACACCATAGGCAGAACATGACGAGGGGTCACAATATCCAGGCTGGCCAGAAGGACCTTGGGGTCCAGGAACCCCCAGATGACCTGGTGGGCCTCTTGGTCCAGGAGAGCCAGGGGGCCCAGGGCTGCCAGGCCGACTCTCCCCTGAAGGTCCTAAGAAGTACCCACAGATGAAAACCATTGGTCTTTTGCCACAACAGGGTGAGTTTTGAGACAACCAAGAAGTAAACTAACTCTTAGAAGAAGCAACTTTTAGGACAATTAGGACAACCTCTTTCTACTCATTGAGTTCTTTTTCGTAGACTGGATTCCCTAGGCAGAGGATCATAGTGTAATCACTTATCCTCCTGGAGGTCAATACTCTTAATCAGCTCAGGAAACTGGGAAGCAAAATGCATCTTTTCTATTTCCTCTTGGATGTTAAAAGGAAAGGAACATTCCATTATCAACCTTATTTTCTTTTTGGAGCTTTTGTTTCCCAATGCAGTTCCTTATGAATCCAATCTATGGGTGTGCACACACACAGACACACATGAACACACTCAGAGCTCAACCTCATCAACAGTTAGAATAGCCATGTAATTCAGTACCGGTTTATGGCCCCAGATAATTAAAGCTCAACCTCATCAACAGTTAGAATAGCCATGTAATTCAGTACCGGTTTATGGCCCTAGATAATTAAAGTAAACTTGTATGAGTGTGAAATTGTCCTGGAGGGAACCAATGACAAGTTTGAAATTCGACCCAATATACTAATCCAAAATTTCTTTAAGCTAGTTTACATTAATTGAGAATTCAGACTGAGTAAAAATAGGAGGATTAAAATTGTTGTGAATTGAAGAAATTTGTCAGCATTTTTTTTTTTTTTTTTTTTTTTTGGCTTGTATGCTTGTTTTTAGGCCCGGGTTCCAACAGTGTTGAAAAGGCATTCTTCAACTATAATGGAATTTCTCAACTAGAACTGAAATGAAAAGTAGGAACAAGTATCACCTTCTATTTGAATAGCGTGGTGGCTCTCATATATTCAGCTCCTCAATCAGCACTCACCAACCACCCATTCTGTGTAATGTGTAATGTTATATGAGTTCCTCACATTGTCTCTAATAACAGAAATATTTACACTCAAAATGAATTGCGTTAGGAACCTCTCTCAGAAAAAGTAGTTTCCAAAATCCTTACTAGATTGGAAAGAAAAATCTGTAAAGCACTTTACTTAATGTGGCTAAGACTGACATTATAAATATATATTATAATAAGATTGCAAATTATAATAATTCTAATATCAAGCCTGATCATCTGGAGACCATTCTAAAAGCATATAATACACAAAACTCAAAACTTCTACAGAACTCATTCAGTAAGATTACCATGGCAGGAAATACTAGTGCTCACCAAATAGCCTTGTATTTCTGTAGATTTTGTGTCTGCCTTGCAGTTCAGTTGGGGCTAGGTGATTAGTTCCAGACAATAAAATGTGAATGGAAGTGACATCTCATTCTGTTTAGGAAGTTGAGACTGACGTGACTTCTTTTTTTTTTTTTTTTTTTGAGTCAGGGTCTCCCTCTGTCACCCAGGCTGGAAGGCAGTGGCGCCATCACAGCTCACTGTAGCCTCAACCTCCAGAGCTCATGTGGTCCTCTGTTTCAGCCTCTCAAGTAGCTGGGACTACAAGCACATGCCACCACACCTGGTTAAATTTTTGTATTATTATTATTTTTTTTTGTAGAAATGGGGTTTCGTCACATTGCCCAGGCTGGTCTCAAACTCTTGGCCTCAGGTGATCCTCTTGCCTCAGCTTCCCGAAACTCTGGGCTTACTGGAGTGAGCCACCACACCCAGCCCGATGTGCCTTCTTTATCTTTCTGTTGGAGGCTACATGATTCACCATGGAGGTCATGGGTTCTGAGATGGAAGAGAGCTACCTTATTCATATGAAACTTTGTGTGATTGTGAAATAAAGCTTTATTGTGTAAATCCACTAAGCATTTGGGATGTATTTGTCACTATAGCATAGTCTGTCCTATCGCAACTCACACAAACAATAAGATCCCAGAATATGCTCTAACTTTTTGGTCTTGTATATTGGGAGGATCATTATTAACAAAGAAGCCTCCCAATAAAACAAGTAAGAAATACAGCCATTTAAGTTACATACTAGGATGTAAGATGACCATTTTCCTCGCTTGCAATGCCAACTGAATATAAAAATGTACATTTGCAGTTTCTTGTTAGGAAGGAAGATTTACCTGCTGGTCCAGGGGGGCCTCTTGGACCTTGGGTTCCAACGCCTGGATTTCCTTTTTCTCCTTTGATACCAGTTAGACCTGTTTAAAATAATTTTTAAAAATGTTTAAAGTTCTTTTTAAAAGAAAATCTTGGTAGTTCCATTTTTCTGGAGTTCAAAAGTGCTTCTCTGATGAAGACAATCAAGTGGGTTCATTTGGGGTTATGAGTACCATGGGACCTTTAAATTAAATTCTGACACTGGTAGCATATGTAGAATCACATGTTGAAGTCTGGTTCTGTATTTGAATGTGTGGTCTGTATTTGCTATTCTGCCAGTCTCTCTTTGTCCTTCCTACTGAAGTCACACAGCCTGCCAAGAACTGGTCCTTGTCTTTGCACGCACCAGGCCACTGGACTTATGCAGCTGGCACTCCACAAGTAACACAATAGAAATCACAAGTGAACACGTCTAACATTTTCCTTTTGGTCCACCCTGTAATGTATCTGCAAAAGGCATGAATTATAATTAGGCAGCAACATTCTGAAGAGCGTGAGTTTCCATTAAAACTTGGAAGCTTCAGAAAAGCCTGTGTTTGATTTGGCTGATTCAGCCCCATAAAAATCTAAATCTATTCGTGTTTCTTTTCCATGGAGCAGACCTCTTATAATTTACAGTGCTATTAACAAACTATACATTTTCACAGGCAAACAACAAAGAAACATATACTCTGACACCTCATTATATAAACAGGTCCTATCACAAGATCACTTGAAAGGTGAGAGTGCCTATATTGAGGCCCAAGATAGGGTTGCATTAGACTGAGGTCTGGGTTACCCTGGCTTACATCATAGAAGATCTTTGCTGTCTGTTTTTTGTGTACAACAATGCTTTGAAATAGCGGCATGCAAAACAGCATCTCTGTTTAATTATACCTACTGAGAAATTGTGTTGAATTGGCAAAGCCTAGAAGGAAACATCAATAAATGAAAAATAGCCAATTTGACAGGTAGCAGGCATGGAAAGGCCTTGCAATTTTTTAAAATTACAAATAACTATTTGTTTACTTTAAATATAATGCATATTCACTGTCAACAAATTAGATGTAACAAGCAAGATGCTAGCACTTGAAAATAATCACTTTTAACATATTACTTTATAACTTCCAGAAAGAAAAGCGTTGACGTAGTATTTGTTCTGGAAATCATTGGTAAAGAAGACTCCAGTGAGGAACTAACAGGTTTTGGTTTTTTTGTTTTTACACTGCACATATAATGGTTGTTCCTAATCTGCAGCTTTGGTATCTTTTGTGCTCCCAGTAATGATCTCTTGTAGTCAAGACATAGCCTGGCATCTCTTTTAAAAAGCTCTTCTTCTTTACTAGGTGTCATCCAGGTTGGTCTACTCATTGCTAGAATTCCCAAACACCCAATCCTATTGCATGTCACCTTGATGGTGCTATCTGAGCTTACAAAAGACCAGTACCTCCATGACAGCCCAGGGCACAAACACCATGCCTGTGACTTTCTGTTCAGTGCTTGGTTCTTCTCTTAGGAGCCCATAAGGAAAACAACAATTTCTCAAAAGTAAAAATACCACCTCATTTGAGTTTTAAAAGCACACAGCTAACTCTGACTCACCAATATTTAATGCTGAATTGCTAATCAAGTTGTTTAGACAGAAAACCATGCTGTGGAAGCCTACTGGGTATTAGTTTAGTAGCTAATTGGAGTTTGTAGTTTTTAGCTGAGAGGCGCTACTTCACTTGTCAGTGCTTATGCCCCAGTGTGCATCCGGGAATTTAGCCGAGAATCCCTCTTCTTCTGTTTGAACTGGAGTCACTTTGCCAACAAGGAACAACTAATTTTGAAAGAACTACAACATAACAAAATATACTGATGACTAATACCAGGCTGTTCCTGATTAAGAGCGTGGTGACTCAGTGGCCTCTCACGACCTCACGGTGCAGGATCATCTTTAACAGGATGGCTCCTAATGCTTAATTCTCCACAAGAAGAAGTGGATCAGGCAGAAGAGGATATCTGGGAAAGTATTCTTGGGACTAATCCCCTAATAATAGTTTCCTGACTTGTTTTTTGCCTATTCATAATGAAAGCACGAGGTGGAGAAGATTGGGAATAGAAAATCTGGTTGTTTTAATTTTCTCATTATACAGAGAAAAATAAATGGAATCAGATATTATCTGTAACATATGTCGAGGTAAGAAGAGAGAACGAGCCTCACAAAAATATTAAAAAAAAAATTTCAGCCCTTGAAATGCCTTAGAAAAGAAAAAAGGAAAATGCCTAAAGACACAATTATATATTAACAAGAAATTTTAGATTTTATTCTTTTTTTTTTTTTTTTTTTTTTTTTTTGAGACAGAGTCTCACTCACTCTGTCATCCAGGGTGGATTGTAGTGGCATAATCTCAGCTCACTGCAACCTCCGCCTCCTGGGTTCAGGCAATTCTCTTGCCTCAGCCTCCTGAGTGTCTGGGATTACAGGTGTGTGACACTATGCTTGGCTAATTTTTATATTTTTAGTAGAGACAAGGTTTCACCATTTTGGCCAGGCTGGTCTCGAACTCCTAACCTCAAATGATCCGCCCACCTTAACCTTCCAAAGTGCTGGGATTACAGATATGAGCCACCATGCCTGGCTGATTTTATTATTCTTCAAGTTATTATATTACAAACTACATTTAGGTGAATACATTAATATTTGCCCACATATCCACTTGTGGTTCTCATACTGAAGGAATGTTCATGTCCATGACAACTGAACTTGGTTGTAGGCCATTTTTTGGAGTGAAGCAATCTTGTTAAAAATTAGTATTTAAGTACCTTAGATGAGGACTGAGATCAAAGGCTAAGCATAGAGACTTCAGATCTCTAAAAATAGACCTGGATGTATTTTTGATAAGCCTGGTAGGACCTAATTAAAAGGAGGGAAATCAAGTGTCCTAAAACATCAGCTTGTGACTTTCCATGAGATGCCTGAGGGCAGTGGAGCCTGGGTATAAAGTCATTTTTTACAGACAGAACCCAGTCATGGCCCATCATAGATCTCTTTTGCACAGACCCAAGGAGGGGCCACCTGGTGCTGAGATGGGGTCACCAGTGCTAAGTGCCAGTGTCCTTTCCACAAAAACATTGAGACACAGGAGACTCATGGGACTCCCAAATGCTAATTTCCTTCTTTTGAAATGCCCTTTACCTTGTCTGCCTCCATAACTTCTCCTCATTCTTTAAGACCCAACTCAAAACTTCTCTATAACCATAGTAGGCAGAACCATGACAGACTCAAGAGAGCAAGGAATATTTATCTTATTCCATGGTTATATCCCCAATGTATAAATATCATGTCTTCCACATAATATATAACTCACAAATATTTGTTGAGTGAATGAACAAATGAAAGAATAAATGAGTGAAAGAATTCTTTGCTTTCTCAGTAACTGCGCTCCTTTGGTACTGCGTATTCCACTGCATTACCTATTCTCGTGCCCACATGGCCCCAAAACTATAGAACTCTTGACTGCTGGAGCAGTGCCTTACTTACCTCTCTAGCATCAGTCCATGGCCACTCTTACGTGGCTCAATAAATACTGGAAGACTAAATGAATTCAATGCCTAGACTAATATTCAACTGCCCATTATTATTATTTTTTAATTTATTTTACTTTTAAGTTCTGGGCTACACGTGCAGAACGTGCAGGTTTGCTACACAGGTAAATGTGTGCCATGGTGGTTTGCTGCACCTATCAACCCATCACCTAGGTTTTAAGCCCCGCACACATTAGCTATTTGTCCTGATGCTCTTCCTCCCGTTGCCCCTCCTCCCGACAGGTCCCAGTATGTGTTGTTCCCCTCCCTGTGTCCCTGTGTTCTCATTGCTCCCACTTATGAGTGAGAATATGTGGTGTTTGGTTTTCTGTTCTTGTGTTAGTTTGCTGAGGATGATGGCTTCCAGCTTCATCCATGTCCCTGCAAAGTACATGATCTCATTCCTTTTTATGGTTGCATAGTGTTCCATGGTGTACACGCACCACATTTGCTTTAGTCTATCACTGATGGCCATTTGGGTTGGTTCCATGTCTTTGCTATTGTGAATAGTTCAGCTGCCCATTATAAGCAAGCATATCTTTGAAAAATCAACAGACAAAATTCCTTAGGCTGAAGCTTCATTTTTATACTCCTCAGTTATGTAAACACTGCTTTTTCTAACAAGTTCCTTGTGTGGTGGTGATATCAACTACTAGTGCCTTTTAGAGATGAATATAATTGGCTCCAATGAAGTTTGAGGTACTGCAATTTTTAAAATGAGCACAGCTCATATAAATTAGATCTAACTTAGCAAAAATACGATTTAGCCAAGATTAAAATACCCTTAGTTTTCTGTAGCGTAACCAAAATAATATTTAGGATCATGAGAAAGAAGTCCCCTCCCTCCATCTCCTCCTACTCCTTCTCTCTCTCTCTTTTTCTAATGACTATCTTTTAGAGCAGTTTTGGGTTCACAGTAAAACTGAGTAAAACATACAGAGATTTCTCATATACACCCTGCTCCCACAGATGCATAGCCTCGCTCATTTTACAACATCCTCCATCAGAGTGGTACATTTGTCATATTCATTCATTCATCAGAGTCTCATTAGAAACCACTTCAGGTTGCCTGATTCTCCCTCACCACTAACCTAACACTGACTCGTCAATATTTTTGTTTTCTGGCCCACAAAATCAGGGACTTGCTTGTTTTAGATCTTCATTCTATTCCAAGTGCCTGTCACACATTAAGCACTCAAGAAATATCTGTTAAAGCAATGGATGAATGAATGGAATACAAAATTTGATTGCAGACTTTGACAAATCAAAAACGTGCCTGAGAGTGTATCAGCACTGCCTATAAATTATCTCACTAGGTTTCGGATGCCAGCTGCTTCACATGAACAAACTCATGTTGTTTTCACATGAGCCAAGAGGGCAGGCACTGCTATCAACCCTGAAAGAGAGCTGGATCCTGAGATGGTAAGTCACTTGTCCTTAGCTAGGAAATAACAGAGCCAAAATCTCAACCCAGGCAGATTGGCACAGAAGCCTCTGTGCTCAACCACTGCCCTCCCCGCCTCTCCATCCTAAGCTGGACCTGAAGGCTCTTTCTTGTCTTGCTTGCTATAGTTATGGCTTCCCAAACCTCCTGCCAAATGTGTCTGCACACTTTCTCTGGCCTTGCACTCAGCAGTCAGCCCTGTGTTTATCACCACATTTCCTCAGCTGCTTTCCTCAATTTGTATACTTGCTGTCTGCCCTGAGCAGGATTTGGAATTCATTTTAAGAGGATTTATCCTGCTCACACTAACATGTCCAGGGGTTGGCCCTTGGTTGTCTGTTTCCTATTTTCTTTGGCCTGTTGGCCTCTGAGTTGGGAGATTTTATTCATTTTTATGGCCCCCCTGACCACATCA